>NC_052572.1:76829027-76831000 GCF_016699485.2 Gallus gallus
GCTGCCAGGGTAACTCTCACCAGTCTTTTGCAGGGCTGTTACAGATGCTTCTTATGCTGACTTCCATAGCCCTGTGTCATTGGTAGAAAGCCCATGTGAGAAATGCTCAATTGGTCTGGGTAACGCTTCTATGCTTCCATGGTTAGGACTGAAACAAAAGGAAAAAAAAAAAAAGCATGCAGCCCTATGACATTTGCCTCTCTATTGCTGCTGTCAGCGTGACATCTGAGATGAGCATTACGCGTCCCTGCACCCGACTGAAGATTCATCCAAGTCTGTGTTCCACACAGCTCCATCCCAGTGCCAAAAAGAAACCCGTACAGAGATGTTTAGATGGTTCTTTGTGCAGATACAAGGGCAGGATGCATGTGCATTCTCTACAGCAAGAAATAGCAATTTCTCAAGCAGTACGACGGAAGGTCAGTGGAAAGGAAATATAGGATGAACTCTTTTCATATAAAAAGTCCTTGCTAAACCTCTCCCCAGCAAAAAGGAAGCCTGCTGGGCATTGCTAGCAGCAGTTCCCAGAACATCTTGCACCACAAAATGCAGCACGCTCCTTTTTTGCACAGGCCCCTCGTTTCTCTAAGCAGCGTCAGATTCACTCCACTTCAAATACACCCATCAGATCCTGAACAGAGCTCAGAAGGGGTTAGGCAGTAGAGCGACACACAGCTCTGCTTCGCGCTGAGGGCAGTTTTGGCCCTCCGAGCTTGCCGTAGCCACCCTGCGCTCTGGCGCCGGCGGACCGGAAGTACTCGTAGTCACTATGGCGGCGCCTGCGGGGGGTTTGAGCTGCGAGGCTGTGGGGAACGGTGCCTTTTGAGAACGGTGTTTTTCTGAGCTGTTTTAATCTTCAACGGGTGGTTTTCTCCTCGATGTGTCGAATGAACGGCGATGGAGACGCTCACAAGAATTCCATCCGCCCCGAAGCCCGTCATTATTGACAAGCAGAAGCAGAGAGAGGAGAGGAGGTAGAAGGGGTAGGCCGCGGTGGGGGCCGCCCTCAGATTCCTCAGGGCTCTGAGGCATTGGTACTCGAAAAGTGCGTGTCGGAAGGTGACAGAGACACGGGCCCTGCCTCTGCCTTTGCCTCACATCTCGAGGTCAGCTGGGAGCTGAGTGCACGTATTTTCTGTTTGTGAAATGGAATTCCTCTTGTGCTAAGCATTTTTCATGTCTCCGAAACCCACCTGCACTGCTTTAAGTGGCACAGTGTTTAAAGTGGCGGTGCTGCCTCTGAGAGGAGAGTGACGATGTGATACTGTGCACACTGGGGGTATTGGTCAACAGTTGGCTGCACGTACCCAGCAGTGTGCCCAGGTGGCCAAGAATGCCAGCAGCATCCTGGCCTGTGTCAGAAATAGTGCAGTCAGAAGGACTGGTGAAGCGATCTGCCGGCTGTTCTCAGCACTGGTGGAACTGCACGTCCAGTACTGTGCTCAGTTTTGGGCCCCTCACTACAAGAGAGGCAACTGGGGCCCTGGATTCGCGTCCAGAGAAGGGCAACAGAGTGGTGAGGGATCTGGGGCACAATATTGTGGAGTGTCTGAAGGAGCAGGGAGTGTTCAAGTCTGGAGGAGATTCAAAGGAAACCTCATTTCTCTGCACCACTACCTGAAAGGAGGTTGTGTCTGGGTGGGAGTCAGCTTCTCCTCCCAAGGAGCAGCAGGAGGACAAGAGGTGATGGCCTTCAGTTTGTGCCAGGGGAGGTTCAGGTTGGATACTAGAAAAACGTCCTCTCACAATGCCCAGGCAGGTGGTGGAATTGTTGTCCCTGGAGGTGTTTCAAGCCATTCTCTGGCTCTGAGGCCAAGTCTCCATGCTGTCTGAAACACAGTGACCCCATGCAAATAATCTGTTGGTAGTGGCCTCTGGCCAGTACTGTGTCAGGAAGCGTGCCTTCAACTTAGCTGCCAGACTGTTGAACTCCAGAGCATAAGGAGATTTCTATGGCACGGTATAATTCATCG
>NC_052572.1:77021654-77103915 GCF_016699485.2 Gallus gallus
TGCACTTCACTGTAAATATTCACGTAACATACACTTAGCCAGTTATAGTTTTATTCTCATGCAAAATCTGGATTTGTATCCAGCATAAAGTAGGTGAAACAAGTTATGTTTAGTCCCTTAGTATGAAAAGAAATAATAACGTTTATGCAGTCGCCACACTTGACTTCAGAAGGAGCTTTAGATAAGGTTCTGTTTGTATAGTTAGCTGTGGTGCTTTGTTGTGTTTCTTTTAATAGAACATTCATAGCTGGAAAATATGTTAATCTCTTTTTCCAAGAGGATTTTGTTAAGCATTTTTGACATTGAGCAAATGAACAAATGTGCCTTCTACTGTTTCATTATAGGAATAGTTATCAAACATTAATGTTTATGAACTCTTCCGACAAGAGTAACTACGCAGTCAACTTAGTGCTTTTTTGCTCCTGTAACTAAAAGCTTTCATAAATGGAAAGCTCTTAGTTTATGAGGCACAGCCCCAGAGTCTGGTTTTGTGATCCTTAACTTGGAGTATCTGAGGGCTTGTGTTATTTGTGGTGGTCTGCTCCCCCTTCTACTCCTGACTCCTCCTTCTTTCCTGAAATAGTTGATATTGCTGATTGCTTATTGCTGGACGCTCTTAGAGAGAGGATAACTGGTAAGAGTCTGGTAGGTGTGGGGTTAAGACACAGCTGGGAGAAGAGTGTTGCTAAGCCTGATGCAGCATGTTTGTCTGGTTACAAGCAGTGCTGTTCTGCTGAGAATCCATTAAAACACATACTCGAGTGTTTCCAACTGCTAATTCCATTGGGTATTGCAAGGAGTTTCAGTTAACAGCTGTTTCCTCATATGAAAGAACTCCATAATTGTAATTCATTGGTGTTTAAGAGATGAATTGTCTGTTTGTCTTACTTTCAGGTCAAACAAAATCCTTATTTCCTCTTCCTCTTTTTCTGACCAGCACTGTGGAAGACAAATCATCGCCATGTTCAAAATTCCAAGGCAGACGTTTTGGTCAGCTGTTGAGGTAAAGAAAAAGCACCGATCTTGTCTGTGAAAAGCATTTTAGTTAAAAGTAGACTGTTGTCTTTGAGAAATGTATCTTCAGTCAAATCTGATTCCTGAGAGCTTAATGTATTTTAATAGGAAGGTTAGCTGTTTTGTCAGTGAGCTATTTATGCTCACCACCTCTGATACGTAGTCAAGAGACTTTAATTCATCATCTGTCCTGCTAACCTTCCATGAGATCAGTCATTGGCACTCTGTGGATAGGTCTGTTTCCTCAGTATGTGCATACAGTGCCCATGTTGCTCTTGTAGAATGGAATCCCTGCATGTGCGTATAAGTGTATTAGTATAGCTTTATTCAGTCTAAAGTGCTGAGTTAGGAATGTCTGAATGCCTGTGATTCAATTCCCTCTTAGATCTGTGTCCTCTATGAGTGTATTTGGATTCGTACTAAAGATGAGGTTTAGATGCAGGAAAAACACATTAACGTCCCAGTTCCCCTGCTGTGTGTGCTAACAAGGCCATGGTGACAGCTCTGCATAGGCTTCCTGCTGCCATGTTGCACATTCCTGTAGAGAATCAGGGAATTGGGAATGTTGAGGACTTGCCATATTCACTCCTGGGGCAAGCTGTTGTGTAAGGGTTTTGTCATGGACAGATGCAGAGAAGACAAGAGGGAGCTTAGTGCTGATACCTGGCAGACACGAAACAGACATAAGATTCTGGTATCACCTTCTGAGATTGTGTATTGCCTGACTTAAATGTCCTGTCAAATACATGTTTCTAAAAGCGAGACCGGTGGTCTTTCACTGCAGATTGAAGTTTTCTCCTTTCAGTTTGTTTTCCATCCTCACTGTCAGGGTTCTCTTTAGAAGTGGTGATGTGCAGAACGGTTGAAAATGTGCTTGTGTTGGGGATCTTCTGACAGTTTGCCACTCTTTTTTTTCCTGGAGTGAAGTCCTGAATTTGTTTACCCCAGAGTAAGTAGTACTGCGGGTCATGCATTAAACTCTTTGGATCTGTTCAGTAGCTTATTAGTGTGACTTATCTGTGTTTGAGACTGCCGTTGTGCAGCCCTATTGGTGCTGTCTTTCAAAGCAGGTAATCATCTGCAGGCTGCCTATGGGAATGTCCTCTAAACCATGCCCAGAAGTTGTATGGGAGAGTACTCACAAAGGGCTGGGCGAGAAGAGGACAGGAACTATTTTAATGAAGAAGTACAGTTGATGAGGTTTTGATGTTTGTGCCATCATACAGGCTAACTTTCCTAGCAGCTCACGGAGTCAAAAGGAAGAATAAATCCTGTTTTTTGAGTACTGAGATTGGATGGACATGGTATCTTTAACTTTAAAAAGAGGTTCTAACGCACCCTCAGCCATCAGATATGCATGTTCTGTTTCTCCATTACTGCAGCTGCTCTCCAAGGTTCTCCTTGGGGATGGGACTGTACAGGAAGACACAGTCCGTGGTGTGGGACTGAGCAAGCTGCTGAATCGGTACCTTCTTCTGAACCTCTTCAACACACCACCTGGGCCAGAAAACATAGGGAAGTGTAAAGAGGTGAAAGGTCTTATTTCCATGGGGACAGATGTAGTCTGAAGTGTAATTATTTAACATTTAAAGTTGTTTTTTGTTTGTTTGTTTCTTGTTTTTATGACCTTGGTGTATAAAAGAATTTCAAAGCAAGCACTGGTTCATAGCCTTTTAAGAATAACTGCTTAAAATGATGGTTTTGTTTTTTGAAGAGTAAACACTGCCAATAATAACTGAACTAGCCAAAAGGAGAAGTCTGTCAGAAGTGGTGTGACTTAGTTTTATTGAAAGCCTTTTTTTTTTCTTTTTATTTTTTCTTTCTGAATGCTCTCTGGGTGAACAGGTGGTTGCATGCTTCCAGAAAGGTGGTTCCAAAATCTTGGAAGTGGGTCAACTCTCCCCGAGTCAGTGAACTTCTGCAGCATTTGGTTCAGTGAGCACGTATGCTTCACAGGAATAACCACAGGTAACAAACAACATGTTCTTTGGGATGCAGCACTTCCTCATATTCTTTATGTTAGTATTTCTTTTAGGGACATGGTTCAGTGGGCATGTGGTGATGGGTTGACAATTGGACTAGATGATCTTTGTGTTTTTTTCCAACCTTAATGATTCTATGATTCTTAAATTCCTCAAGCCTCATACATTTAACACTTTCAGTGATGTACTTCCAACATCTACGTAGAACTAAAGATGCAATCCATAATGTAAAATGGATCGCTTTTGCAGTACTAGTGCAGGCTAGTTTGAGGCTCTAGATGTTGGGTGCAGTTAATGGTCAGTGTAGCTCAAGGCACATTTTAGCTTTATTGATTTTGAAGTCAGGTGTGAATGTGTTGCTATGTCAACTTGTTTTTGTAATAGTGATGAAAGTGAAGAAGTTATTCTCCTGTTGGTGAAAGTCAAGGCTCTGCATATTGCTGAAGAGCTCGCTGAAGAGTGCAAACGGGAACATCTTAAATCTATGATCAGGAAATAAGGATTTCTTTGAAGCAGCAGTTCTTTTACTGAAACAAGCCTGATGCTCACTCTAAAAATGTGGTAACGTTTAATGAGTGGACTGCCTACGGTTGTTTTACTGTGAAATATTTTGTTTTTTTTTTTTTTCCAAATGTCTTCTGATGCCATCTACTCCTAGACAGAATCACAATGGTCAGTGTGAAGTGCAGGTGTTCTGAAATATATGACGAAGCCTCACTGCTTTGTTCTTTTGGGAAGGATGACTGCAGTAAGTGCCTGTAACGTTACCACTGCTGGTGAGCAGACAACTTCACAAGCTGTTTTCAGTACCACACCAAATCACTCTGACTCGGGAGTCACTGAACTCTAACTTACTGTCCACTTAATGAGATAACTCTACCAAACTCACAGTGAGTTCTTCATAGCTTTTGATCCCGACACAGAAAGCAGGAATTCTGCGTGCAGTGAGAAGTCTGATCTATGAACATCTACTGATGGTAAAGGGTGTTTAGGAAGGTAAGAAGTTGCACAGGAGAACGTCTTAAACTACGCGCTACTCTTCTCCAGAGTATGATTTGTAGTGGAGCTTTTGTACTTGAGATACAGACTGGACTTTGTGCACAGATTTGGAGCTGTCACCCGCCCTCATTTATCAGACGAGCAGAACAACAACTCCAGTTACCTTCTAGTAATTGGCTCCCTAAGGACATTTACCTTTTTCTTCCCTGTAGGACCCATTAAACCTCATCTCATTGTGCCCATGTTAGATTTCTAATGTTGTGTAACTCATATATGTGCAGTAAATATTACTTCTGCAGAATAAAAAGGATGTTTTATTGTAGAAACAGCAGTGTGTCACAAATTCTGCTAAGTTGTGATTGCCTGCTTCTCTTTAAATGTTATTTATGTGTCTTCCATTTATCTCTTGGAGGTTTCTATTCCCTATGGATTTTCTGTTGTTTTTTATTACAGAATATGTATTTGTAAACTATTTTAATTGTAAATAGCATTCATCAGTGTTATAGACAACAATGACTTTTAAAATAAAAGCAAAACCAATTATTTGAAAAGTAAAGACGTGTTTTGTGTTAATGAGACTTTTAACGCTTTCAAGTCTTGAACACGACAGGAATGTTATGTGAAGTATGGAAAAAAACTGTGGCACTGCTGGCGCTTCATATCTGCAGGATTTAGGAGTTCTGTTGTAGCAATTGTGCACTTTCTACTTTCCTGAGTGCAAAGAAAATACAACTGATAAGTAATCGGCTGAAGCATGTGATCTCCGTGCTTGCTTTTTGTCTCCTCTGCTTCCTTATTCATGTTGAAAGTTGCTCCAAAGAAATTAGTCTTGTGCTGCTATGAAATTGGAATAGGTTCTATCACGCTTTACCTCTGTAGAGGCTTCTTCCAGTGGCTGCAGACGTCACTTGTCATGACTGGTAAGCAGGGGAAGGCGATTTTTACTGGAGCTCAGAAGCCCCATCCCAGTTGAGTATCTTTGAGAACCTACTGTGCCACTTTGTGGTGAACCTTGCACCCATTCACACACTCTGACTGGAGTAACAGCTAATCTGGCTTCATTCTTGCAAGCCTGGTTTCAAAACGTTGGTATTACTGCTTTGTTGTCAGGTTACTATTGGTGCTTTATCAGATGTCATTTCAAAAGTGCCTTTACAGGACAGCTAAGCAGCACTTACTCTCAGATTGTCCAGCTGGGCTTCTGTACATCTGCTTCCCTGCCATAGCCCCCTTCTGAACATCTTGAATGAAGCATTTTCACAATTGGCCCCTGTCTACTTGGCAAAAGGCAGAAGAAACAGTTATTTGGAAGTGACAACACAAATAAACTGCCAACCCCTTCTATTAGCTGTGATTTAGAAGGGAAGGCAGAAGCAGGGCCTGAACACACTGTAACACCGTTTTCAGGAATGGACAGTTTAACATTCAGACAGGAACTGCTGAAATTTCACTGTCTTTATTTGCATATGAAACTTGAAAACTGACAATTCTTACATTGAACTCAAAGCTGTTACTTGTTCAGCTCTTCACTCGCTTCCCTCCATATTTTTTCCTCTATTTGAAGTATTGTGCTCTCGCAGCATATCGAATTCCAGCCAGGGCTGCTTCCACTTCTGTGCTTCCTTCATTTTTTTTCTCGGGTAGCTCAAATTTTATTCCTTTTATGTTGTATTTCGGCCTCTCCCCACCGTTTTGACCATGGTTGAGGTTTCATTCTGACCTGCAGCTAGAGGGAAAGATTTTTTTTTAAAAAGAAAAAAGGTATTAAAAGGTCAGAAGGTCAGAATTCTGACTGTGAAGCAAAGCAATGAGACAAGTGCTGCTTTAAGAGAAGAAATCAGCCCGATCTGTCAGCAAACTAAGGGACTACTGGACACCAGTGGGAGAAAAAGGATTTGGGGACTGTGTGGCTGTTACGTTTGTTCATATACCTAAATAACACTGATTTATTACACCGTCCTTAAGTTGATATGCTGTTAACTCTCTTCTACGCTTCTAACTCTGTTACTTACTAAGGAAAAAAGAATAGGACAGCAGCCGTTCCTCCTTTTCCCTGTAAGCTAAGTTGGATAGCATTCTTTTACCAGTCTGCCAGACCTTCTGAGATGCAGATCTTGCTAACTGCTCCTTCCACCCCCCACATCAGTAGCATTAAGTTTCCATAGCGCTGGCTGTTATGTCTGCACAGTGTAATACAGAGGCATCTGCAGGCCGTTACTCCTTGTACGTCTCCTAAGTTACCTACTGAGGAAGGCAGGTACTTGGTTATAAATGTTCTTTCACTACAGGAGTAGCATTAAGGTACCAGATTTTACATGCTTGTATCACCTTGATAACTAACACAACCAAAAGCTGTTTAACAGCCTTCCAGGCCATTGTAGAATGGCCACTTGGAAGAGACTCACAAGGATCATAGGAGTTCAACCCCTGCCTCCACATAAAACCAACCCCCGCCTCATAAAACCAGCCACACTATGTCTGAGAGTGGTGTCCAAAGGCTCCTTGAACTCTGGCATATTTGGGCCTGGGCAACCTGTTCTGTGCATGGTCAACCTCTGGTGCAGAAGCTTTTCCACCCTGACCCTCCCCTGATGCAGTCCTCCATCTGGCTCTGAAATGGAGCCCTGCAGAAACCCCAGGTGACTGCTCACCATCCTGATATAATCCCGGTATCAGTCAGAAAGTTAACTAAATTATCGCCTACGTTCCCACTAAAAAATTAAACTCCTGCCTTGTTTACAGGAATTTCTTCATGGTCTAAATGAGACACAGATGAAAAAAACACTTTTTTCATCGCTTGATAGTAAAAGATAATAATTTTTTTCCTACTGTTTCTTACAAACAGCTGAAAAGAGCCTACAGGAGACACCACATTCAAGTGGTTATCTTGTGTTGGCAAAGCTTAAGGGGACTCTTAAAACTCTTTTCTGCTCCGATGAATTATACCGTGCCATAGAAATCTCCTTATGCTCTGGAGTTCAACTGTCTGGCAGCGAAGTTGAAGGCACGCTTCCTGACACAGTACTGGCCAGAGGGCCACTACCACAGATTATTTGCATGGGGTCACTGTGTTTCAGACAGCATGGAGACTTGGCCTCAGAGCCAGAGAATGGCTTGAACACCTCCAGGGACAACAATTCCACCACCTGCCTGGGCATTTTGAGAGGACATTTTTCCTAGTATCCAACCTGAACCTCCCCTGGCACAACTGAAGGCCATCACCTCTTGCCCTCCTGCTACTAAGAGGAGGGGGAGGAAGAGCCACCTCCCACGCAGCCACAACCTCCTTTCAGGTAGTGGTGCAGAGAAATGAGGTTTCCTTTGAATCTCCTCCAGACTGAACAATCCCTGCTCCTTCAGACACTCCCATAATATTGTGCCCCAGATCCCTCACCACTCTGTTGCCCTTCTCTGGACGCGATCCAGAGCCCCAGTGCCTTTCTTGTAGTGAGGGGCCCAAAACTGAGTACAGTACTGGACGTGCAGTTCCACCAGTGCTGAGAACAGCCGGCAGATCGCTTCACCAGTCCTTCTGACTGCACTATTTCTGACACAGGCCAGGATGCTGCTGGCATTCTTGGCCACCTGGGCACACTGCTGGGTACGTGCAGCCAACTGTTGACCAATACCCCCAGTGTGCACAGTATCACATCGTCACTCTCCTCTCAGAGGCAGCACCACCACTTTAAACACTGTGCCACTTAAAGCAGTGCAGGTGGGTTTCGGAGACATGAAAAATGCTTAGCACAAGAGGAATTCCATTTCACAAAATACGTGCACTCAGCTCCCAGCTGACCTCGAGATGTGAGGCAAAGGCAGAGGCAGGGCCCGTGTCTCTGTCACCTTCCGACACGCACTTTTCGAGTACCAATGCCTCAGAGCCCTGAGGAATCTGAGGGCGGCCCCCACCGCGGCCTACCCCTTCTACCTCCTCTCCTCTCTCTGCTTCTGCTTGTCAATAATGACGGGCTTCGGGGGAGGCTGGAATTTTGTGGGCTCTCCATCGCTGTTCATTCGACACATCGAGGAAGAAAACCACCCGGTGAAGATTAAAAGCTCAGAAAAACACCGTTCTCAAAAGGCACCGTTCCCCACAGCCTCGCAGCTCAAACCCCCCGCAGGCGGCCGCCATAGTGACTACGAGTACTTCCGGTCCGCCGGCGCCAGAGCGCAGGGTGGCTACGGCAAGCTCGGAGGGCCAAAACTGCCCTCAGCGCGAAGCAGAGCTGTGTGTCGCTCTACTCCTAACCCCTTCTGAGCTCTGTTCATGATCTGATGGGTGTATTTGAAGTGGAGGGTATTTGACGCTGCTTAGAGCAATGAGGGGCCTGTGCAAAAAAGGAGCGTGCTGCATTTTGTGGTGCAAGATGTTCTGGGAACTGCTGCTAACAATGCCCAGCAGGCTTCCTTTTTGCTGGGAAGAGGTTTAGCAAGGATTTTTTATATGAAAGAGTTCATCCTATATTTCCTTTCCACTGACCTTCCGTCGTACTGCTTGAGAAATTGCTATTTCTTGCTGTAGAGAATGCACATGCACCTGCACCTGTATCTGCAGAAAGAATCATCTAAACATCTCTGTACGGGTTTCTTTTTGGCACTGGGATGGAGCTGTGTGGAACACAGACTTGGATGAATCTTCAGTCGGGTGCAGGGACGCGTAATGCTCATCTTAGATGTCACGCTGACAGCAGCAGTAGAGAGGCAAATGTCATAGGGTTTCATGTTGTTTTTTTTTTTTCCTTTTGTTTCAGTCCTCACCGTGGAAGCATAGAAGCGTTACCCAGACCAATTGAGCATTTCTCACATGCGCTTTCTACCAATGACACAGGGCAGTGGAAGTCAGCATCAGAAGCATCTGTAACAGCCCTGCAAAAGACTGGTGAGAGTTACCCTGGCAGCCTCTTTTGGCAACCTCAGCTCTCTGCAAGCTGTTAAACTGTGTCGTAAGTCCTCCCGTGGTGCTGACTCAGCTCTCCCTGTCTTTGGTGTAGGAGAGCTGGTCTTCAGCTTCTTCCTGTTTCCTGCCTATCATCTGCTCCCTGCTTTGCCCGTGGCCCAGTGAGCCTTTTACTACTCGCCCCCAGATTTGCACGTGTGGATAAGAGCATCTTGATTTCTGTGTTTGGCTGAGCGGGTAGAGCAGGGCAAGGGGGCTGATTTGGACGTGCCGCTTTCCCAATACGGTGCTGTTGGCGTGGCAGTGCTTCTGGCATTGCAAATTGTGTCAGATGTCAATGAATTCCTTGGAATCTGCTGAGTTGACTTGTGCAGGTTTCATTGTGGAGCTGAACCCTTCCTGGCCGCTTCTGTGCATAGCCATGGCCTTTGCTTCTTTCTTGCCTTTTTTTCTTGGTTGCGTTTGGCACTGTGCAAGCCGTGAATCACCAGGAAGCAGCTGAAAGTGCTCTGGAGTTGTAGGGGACAAACTCCCAAGAAACAATGTGCAGCTTCAAAACCCCAAAGTTTGGAAAGATGAGAGGTGCGCAGCGCTCTGCCTGGTGCAGGACACGATGTGCTCTGCAAGGCGCTTTCCATGAAGACCTCAGGTCTGTGCTGAAACTGCACCTAAAGCAGCCCAGTGCCCTGTGCTTGTTGTACCCGGAGGTATCGGTGCCAGGGGTTGCTGCTGTGTTTGCAATGGCATTGTGTCAGCAGGGTGACGTTCATGGCGTGCGATGCCCTCGGTCATTGAAGGCATCCTTGCAAATGTTCCTAGTGAGGGCCATGTTTCATTGACAGCATAGGTTGTTTTCTGGAAAGTGAAACAGTGTGCTTGTGTACGTCAAGACCACATTCATTTCCAAGTGACCACAGTGCACTTCACGTCTGCTGCCATTGCCCCTCGGCCGTCTTGTGGTTGAAGCCGGTGGGTGTTCAGCACCACAGCGTCCTTTGCTTACTGCCCCCTTCCCAGTGGGATGGGGGAGAGAACTGTGGGGGAAGAAAAAGAAGGTAGAACTCATGTGTTGAGAGAAATCTCTTTGCAAAGGTAGAGGAAAGGACATAAGTAATGAATATCTATCTATCTATCTATCTGACTGTCTATCTATCTACCTATCTATCTATCATTGAATGTATCTAATGAGTGATGTAGAAGCAGTGGCTCAGCACCTCTCAAGCAATGGCCAAGCAGAAGAAGAGACTGAGATGAACTACCACCCCATCCAAAACCCATTCCACTTGATGTCATATGGTATGGAATATCCCTTTGGCCCGTTGACGTCAGCAGTCCTCATTTGGTTTCCTCCCAGCTCCTTCTTGAGAGCTTTGCTGAGAACGGCCTTGGCTCTGTCCAAGTCTGCTTCTCAGAAATTATAAACATCAGAGTGTTCTCACTGTTGTAGCATCATAAGAGAGTCTGAAGAAAAATCCCTCCCACCTGAGACTAAGACAGCCTCCCAGTGTCCGTGCAGCGAGCCGTGTGGGGCTGAAGGTCGTGCATTTCCCTGGCAGCATTGGCCAGGGGTGCTGGGGAGGTTTGCGTGCTCAGCTTGGGCATCGCGCTGCTGTGCCTGTCAACACAGCATGCTTCGTGCTCTCCGAGCAGCAGAACAGCGTTTCATCACCAAGGTGCCGTAATATTTACTGGAACCAGATGCATTTGTGTCTCTGAGGCTGGGTTTACCCTACGAGCGCTTCTCGAAGGAGCTGTTTTGATTCCCTTTGTACGTGTGCGACATCTTATTGTGTTCTGTGCTTTGGTATTACTCTTGGTGGACAGAAGGAGCTGGTGGATTCAGCAGCAGTAGATTCTGTTGGTTTCCTCTGTGCTGCTTCATCCCTGGAGCTCGCTGCTGCACGGAAGAGTACAGGCGTGTTTATCCCAAGGCTGCTGTAAAGGGGAGCCCGGTTGGCATAGCAGTGATCAGCAGCTAACGGGCTGTGCAGAGGAGGGCTTTGCAGAAGGAGCAGGAGTGCCTGCGTCCATCTGTATCCTCGGATACGTTCTGGCAGTGAGGCAGCAGCTGTGGCCACAGTGACTGAATGCAGACTTGGCAAGACCCCCAAGGCTTGGGGCTGCCACGTGGCAGTTCCACCCTCCTTTATATGCCTGGCAAAGCACAGCCACCCTGCACCCAGGGCAAGCGTTTGTCTTAGTGTCGTGTTTCATGCTGTCTTGTGAAGCTCAGGCACTGGGGGCAGCTTCCCCCCAAAGAAAAGGAGGAGGAAATGAGGTCGTCATGGAAGCCAAAAGGCAAAAATGCACTCGGGAAAGAAATAGGTGAAGCAGTCTAGTAGTAGTGCTGTGTTTCTCTTCCTTTATTTCCATCCAGGTGAAAGAGATGGCTGCTCTAAGCCGCCCTTGGGTGCAAAGAAGGACCCTAGTGTGGATTTGCCATAGGCCCAGCAAGAGGCTCAACAGCACCAAGCGCCGGGTCCTGCACTTTGGTCCCGCCAACGCATGCCAGCTTCTCCAGGATTTGGCTGGGATGGAATTCCAACCACGCACTGATTTCTGGAACGCTGGGGTGCCCTTTTGGAATCCTGTGGTCTTGTGACGTGGTCTTGCCTCCCCACCTTGTCCGTCCATGGTGGAGCAGCCGGGTGGCCCTTAGTGATGTCATAAGCGGCTAGAATGAGGGGAGGAGCAGCGCGTGCTGCTTCCCTTCATTGGAGCGCTTGAGCTCGGCGTGAGTACGTGGCTTGTTGCACTTGTGCACTGATTGAGTCCCTTTGTCTTCATCCCGTCTTGCGCAGCGCCTTGTAGGTAAGCTGAGACGGTGCGGGATAGACGGGTGGGCAGCGAGGGCTTGAGAAGTGCTGGCTGGCGGAGCTCCTAGGATCATATTGCTTCGTCTGGACCGTCATACGCCATTTTCTTCCGGGCCATCCAGTCCAAAGCCATCCATCGAGGTGGCATTTGTGCCAGGGTTCTTCCCTGGTTCTTCCCTTTGCTCAATTGTGCAAGCTCACTGACCTGCTCTTTCTCCCTCCCCTGCCCACCCTCTGCCTGCTCTCTTGGTGCAGCTTTTGCTCGCGGAAGATCAGAGCAAAGTGACAAGGAACGGCTGCGGGTTCGAGGATCTTGTTCTCCCTTGTTCTGATCTCTTGCCAGGTACGTGCCATGTTTTGTATTGCCACATGGTTCAGCAGCCCGTGTTTAGTCGCACCGTGTGTAGTAACACAGCCTCGTCCAGCTGAAATGCAGCTCTGGTCACGTGTGGGATTTTTCCACTTCCTCTCCAGCTCAACCCTCAGCAGGATGCTGCCTGTAGTGCTGGGACCAGCTAGTGTGAAGGAAGGCAATCCCTTAGGCAAAGAGCCCTAGCCGCAGTTTGTGCAGAGCTGCACAACATGAGCCAGGGGCACAAGCGTGCATGCTTTGGCTGTGTGAGTGTGCCCGACAGCTGTAGGGAGCACAGCGGGCATGCAGGCAGAGGAAATGCGTGGGCAAGGCTGTGGCCGGCGCTGGTGCTGAGGCTGCTGCTGGGAGCTGGGGTCTGGGGAGCAACTCCAGCCCCAGCAGTGACACCTCTCCCTGGCCTGCTACTGCGCTCTCAGCGTGCTGCGGGCAAATGCATCTGCTGCTTTGTGCCAGAGTCCCCATCTGCTAGCAGAGGGACAGCGACTTGGTCCAGTGCTGCGTATTGCAACGGCTGTCCCGTTTGATTAGACTGCACAGAGTGGTTGTTTCTAGAACAGCTGCCTCCGCCAGTGGGCAACTGAGAGTAGTTCTGAAGAAGACTCTCAATCCAGTGCTATGTGAACACAGGAAATGTGATTCTTTTCTGTTGCAGCTTGTCGCGCCTGCTGTGATGGGCATTGCGAGCAGCGAGATCAGCCGTGGGCCTGACCGGGCGTGTACGGAGGTACAGTGTGAAGCTCTGCTTGGTCTCTGTTCCCTGCCTTGAGCCAGCAGAATGAGCCACCGGTGTGCTCTCCTGCTTTTCAAGAGAGAGAGCATCCTTCCGGCTCTCCCGGTGTCACTGAAGAGCTGCCTTAAAAGCTTCATTTCCTTGCTAGTGGCATCGAGATGGCACCCTGAAATCCTCCTTGTTTGTCCTCAGCTCCTCACCATGGCCTGTGTTTTCTGTTTCAGCCTGAGAACCAGGGGAAGCCCTTGCTGGTCCAGGAGGAGCCATCTCTTAATATTCCGGCTATTGCTGCTGGCCATGTTATTAAGAGATACGTTGCCCAGGCAGCGGATGAGCTCTCCTTGGAGGTAAGCAGATAAAGAAGGCGTTCCTTGTTGTCACGGACAGAAGAGTATACCGTGTGAATGCATCAGGAATATTCTCAGACACCTTCAGAATGCCTTGTGAGGCGAAGCCCAGAAGATGCAGGTCCAGAGAGGACTTGCACTGGGTTGGATGCAGGGAGGAGTTCAGCCATGTCTAAAAGATGGTTTCCTTTGGCATGCTTGCACTGTATTCTGTCTGGTGTGTAAGGCAGTGACTCTTGTACCTCCACGTTCAGCTTTCCGACGGGAAATGCCTGGAGAGCTGCCCCGGTGCAATTGCTCTCAAGCTGTGCGCTCTTTGGCAGTGCAGAAGAATGGCGTCATCTCAGCTGTGCTTTCCTCCCTTCTGTGCTGAAGCTGGGATTGATGTTGCAATCTCTTGCAGGTGGGAGACCTGGTGTGCGTTCTTGCTATGCCAGCAAAGGAGCTGAGCCCCTGGTGGAGAGGCAAGCATGGCTTTCAGGTAGGCACGAGCTTCAGACTCCTGGGCACAATTGCAGTCAAGTGACGAACGTCAGCTTTGAGCTGCTCGGCCTGCACAGGGTGGCTTCTGGACATCAACAGTTTCCCTGTGTCGCTGTCAGAGGACTTTCCCTTTGGCTCTGGGCTTGGGTAGGAAACCGTCTCCTCATGTGACTTAGAAGCAAGAGCCTCTCCTGTTCACTGCACAGTCAGGAGTTGACCATCTCTGTCCTTTGTACAAGCACGGAGGACTGAGCCATCTTCTCCAGAACCGAGTCTTGGTTTTGTAGGTCTTCTGGCTGCAAATGCTGGACGAGGATTACTTTTGTGCAGGCCATTCTTTCTTGGTTGAACAGTTGAGGCCTGAGAAATGCTGCATTCAGTATTCCATCCGTCTTTCTTTTCTTCTTACAGGTTGGGTTCTTCCCTGGTGAGTGCGTGGAGCTCATTAGTGGAAAACTTCCCGAGGCCCTCATCAACTCAGCGCCAAAGCCAGGTACGGATGTTACATGTCATGGCGCGGGGAAGTCAAATGGAGTCTTTTTCTGGGTGTGTTCTGTGTTGAATATCTCCTCTATCCATCCCACGTTCTCCTCTGTGTTGATGATCCTTCCTGCATCCCACGGGGCGTAGGGCTGCTGTTTTGTAGGCAGTGAGAATGAGGGCTTGGGCAAATGCTCGAATCCTTGTAGAATGCAGTGTTGGCAATGTTCTTGCCGCGTTGACGTGCTCTGTAGCGTGTGTTTCCGCTCAGCCTGGTCCCACTGAGC
Source organism: Gallus gallus (assembly GCF_016699485.2). Taxonomy (NCBI): domain Eukaryota; kingdom Metazoa; phylum Chordata; class Aves; order Galliformes; family Phasianidae; genus Gallus; species Gallus gallus. The sequence goes on from NC_052572.1 coordinate 77,036,063, forward strand.
CCAACCTGAAATGAACTGGTTTCTTCCTTTTGTTGTGCAGTGCCAAAGAAGCGTGGCAAGCTCCTCAGCTTCCTTCGTTCCTTCGTGAAGGCCCGCCCAAAGGAACCGAAGCAGCGGGAGATGGAGCTGGAGAAGGAGAAGGAAGGGGTGTTTGGCTGTGACCTGGGAGAGCATCTTCTCCACTCTGGCCGTGATGGTAAGGAACAGCCCGTTCCTGAGAGCTTCCTCCCTCTGTTGGGCATGACAAGATGAAAGAAAGGGAGATCGTGTCTAGCAAGGGGCAGGTTGATATCGGTGGAGAAACGTGAAATGGGAGTTGAAGGCTGAAAGGGAAGCTGAGGCTAATGCTGATAGGAGGCTGGCACACTTGTATTTGCTTAAAGCCAAAGGTGTAAGCCAATGCCACGCTAGCCTGAAAACAAAGGAAGCCTTTTGGCCCAAGAGAGTGTAGTGCGTCAGTTTCCTAGCTCTTCTGGATATGAGGTCTCACGCCTCCATTCCGGTGCGAGCTGTGATGGGACTTGTGACCGTGTGCAGTTTTGTCCCCAGCTCCTGCCTGTCTGCGCCGTCTGCGACAGCCTTTTTTCTCCTCTACGGAGGAGGCAAGCAGTAGCCCGGCTGGGCTTAGTGGATGGGATGTGACAGGGGCAGCGGCTGAAGCAGGACTTGAATCAGGAGCTCAGCTAAGCGCTGGCCCTTGTTCTGTAGTCCCCCAGGTCGTGCAGAGCTGCGCTGAGTTCATTGAGCAGCACGGCGTGGTGCAGGGGATCTACCGCCTGTCCGGCGTGGCGTCCAAGATCCAGAAGCTGCGGTAAGAGTGCTTCTTGACTGTATGTTGTCTTGCTTTGGAGTTGTTTTCCTCTTTCTCCAAGCCCTCTGTTTTTGTGTCCTTCTCTCCAGCCATGACTTTGAGTCGGAGCAGATTCCGGAGCTCACCGTCCGGGACATTCACAGCGTGAGCTCCCTGTGCAAGATGTACTTCAGGGAGCTCCCGAGCCCTCTGCTGAGCGAGCAGGCTGCATGGCAAGTTCTCGGTAAGCACAAGGCAATGGCCTTCATGTCCCTCTTCGTGGCCTGTCCCATCCACACACACGCCTGCGCACCTTTTTTTGGTCTTTTTTCTGTTGAAGTTGGGGTTTTGATGGACATCCAGTGGGTGTCTCTGTACAACAAGCAGCTCCTGCTTCCTGCACACCGCGTGCACCGTAACACCTGGTGTGTGCATCCTGCATTGGAAATGTGGGAGATGGGAGCAGCAGTGCCCTCTGCAGCTCTGAGGCCCTTTTTCTGTTTGCCCCGTGCGCTTGACTCGCATGATGTGTGTCTCATTCCCTTTCTGCTTTCTTCCAGGACGCTGTTTGTGCCGGTACAGATGAGGAGCGGTTGGTCAGAATGCAGGAGGTCATCCAGCAGCTGCCCGGGACTCACTACAGGTCAGAAAACTGCTGCCCTCAGTCTGGGGAGCTCAGCCATGCTGCATTTCAGAAGGCGATGACGCGATGGCAGGCTTTGTCTCACACTGGCAACGTGATGCCTGTGTGTGTTGAAGTGCTGGATGGCTGCGTGGGGTGAATGGATTGGGTCAGCTCCTGGGCACGGGGGCACGGCTGGTGCAGCTGATGGCTGCGGCTGTACTGTGCTGGGGCTTGGTGCTGCAGCGTGGCACTTGGGAAAGCTTGATCTACTTGTTATTCCATAACAAGAGCAAGAACTGGCGTGTCTTGAGGTTTGTTTGGTGAATGTGAGCACGGCGTGCTCAGTGGTGCTGAAGGTTTGCCTCTTGCTTTCCAGGACACTGGAGTACCTGATGAGACACTTGGCTTGTCTCGCTGGGAGCTGCTCCATCACAAACATGCCCGCTAAGAACTTAGCGATTGTGTGGGCTCCCAACCTCTTCAGGTAAACTTCTTTTTCCGTCTCAGCACAAGGCTTGGATCTGTTCTCCCCACGGGCACACTTTGGAGAGGAGGACAATTTGTGCTCTCTTGGTTTTGTCAGATGGGGCTGGTGTGTCCTTGATCACCTGGGAGAATGTCTTCAGTGGCATCAGTGCTTGCCCACTGCGGAAGTCTCCAGAGCCCAACTGGACAGCCTTTGGCTGCCCAAATGCCCAAACGTGGGGAAACGATCTCGGGTCAATGACTTCTCCAATCTGCCTTTTCTACAGATCCCAGCAGAACGAGGCTGCCTGCGCCAGCGGAAGAGCTGCCTGCGAGGAACTGCAGAGGCATTCGGACGTGGTGGAATTCCTGATCAACCACACCGACGTCCTCTTCTGCTCCAGCTCCACGTCAGGCATCAGAGATGGAGCAGGTGAGCGTCTTCCTGCATGAGCTTTGTCTTGATGAGACACCTTGATCAAATGCAGGCCTTCTCCAGGATTGTTGAGATACACTTTTGCTATTGAGGGGCTGTCGATGTGCGGCAGCTCCCGCAGAACTGTGATAGTGTGCCGCTGCTTTCTGATCCGCCCTCTTAGCTGTGGTCTTCCCTTCCAGGGCGCAGTTCTCCATCAGGGCCCGAGTCTGTGCGGGTGTCTTCTCCTGCCACCAAGCTGCTCACTCTGGAGGAGGCACAGGCACAGAGGGGAGGCCACAGCAGCTCGCCTGCTCTGACACACATCCAGGACATGGAAGTGGAAGAAGGCCCCGCAGCTGCGCGGGGGAAATTCCACACAATCATTGACTTTCCGTCTGCAAGGTAAAGAGGACTTTCTTTTCCAGCAGCTTCCTATCAGACTTGGTTGTTTGGGCTTTTGTGGGTTTTTCTCCACTATTGCTAGTGCCAAAACTTGCAGAAGCTACGTGACGCTAATGGGGCGTGTGGTGGTGTACTGAATGTCCCCTCCCTTTGGACTCTGAGGTTCAACTAACACGCAGTTGCTTGACGGGCTCAGTTTAGCCACCAGAGGGGGCCTATTGCTAATGTACGTGTCAGTGATGCTTTTGAACTCCCTCTCTGGCTGCACAGTTCCTCAGCAAGCAGTTATGTTTGCCAGCTGAATCAAAGCCCTCCGTTCGATGCTGTCCTGGACAGCTGTGCAGCCTCTGCTCGCATGCTCTGCATCTGGGTTGACACGGCTGAGGGGAATGTAACCAACAAGACTCCAGGGCTGAGCTCTAGAAATGGAACCGTCCTCAACCGTGTGAAACAGAGCGAGCTTCTAAGTTGTGTTTCAGCAGGAACCAGGCAGTGCTAGGAACAAGCAAGTGTTGGCAAGAGCTCAGGGCAGCTCTTCCCTCACCCTGCACCATGCACGACTCACACCGCTCCCTCTTTTCTCCCTCCAGACCAAGTCCACCCAGCAGGGTGAAGGAATCCCCAGCATGCAGTTGGTGTTCCTGTTTCAAGCCCAGAAAACCATCCTCTGTGGCCAAACGCCAACTGCAGCGTGATGCCAGGGAGCCCTCGGAAACAGAGGTGGTGGTCCTGGCAGGTAAGGGTGCACATCCAGCTGTCAAAACCCTGCTTGTCAGCGCCATGGAATTCATGCTTGGAGTCCACACAACAGAGAAAGACAAACAACAAAAGCGCAACAGTTCCTTTCGAGACAGTGCTCCTCCTGTTGCTATTGTCCTATTGGCTTTGTCCTGCTGCCACTGCAGAAGCAAATCTCAAGATCCACTCTCATCATTCAGCTTGTGCAAGTTTGCCACTAACTGTTTGCCTGTGTATCTACTCCTTCCTAGGTGAATCGAGCCCTCGTCCACGCAGAAGAGCCAGAGCGTATAGCGATGGTTCACTGTGTGCGTCCATCAATAGAGAGCTGCTAGGAAGCACAAATCGCTGCAGCTCGGATGAGAGCCTTCCGTATAACACCAGTGAGGGAATGAAGGTGTTGATCCAGGTGGAAGCCCTCATCTCTCCCAGCTGTGCAGACGACGCTGACCTGAGCCTGCCAGAAACAACGGTCACGGAGCTGGACTGTGACGGGGCACCATTGCAGTGCAGCCCAGCCCAAGCACAGCCCGAGTGCCCCGACAGCAGCAGCTCCATGCAGGAGCAGGTCAGCGTCAGCCAGGAGGAGCCGAGCCTGGTGGAGGGAGACGTAGAGAGGATGAGTCCCATGTGTACACCGGACCTCTCACCAAAAGGCCCTCCTGGCTGTGAATGAATAAAAGCACGCTGGTGCTGGATCAACGCCTTGACTGCCTTCTGAGTCTTCATTCCCAGGGATTGGGATGGATGCAAGCAACAGCAAGGCATCTCATGTTGCAAGGCGATGGCTGTGGGCTGTGCGTGCAGCAGAGCTGCGGGTTTGTTCCCATTTTGTCTGGCTGTGGGATGCCTGCAGCGAGAGCTGTGCTCCCGTAGTGTATGGTAGCAAAGAATCTCCAGCATCCGGGATGCTGCTCATGATCATGCCCAGCTTGCTGGCTGTGGCTTTGTGATGCTTTTGAGTGAGAGCTTTTGGATGCTCCTGGATGCCTCGGCTGGTCCCCGCCAGCTCTCTCGTCTCTCCCGCCGTGTCCATTCCTGGCTCCCAGCTACGAGCTGGCCCTGCAGAGCATCTCCAGCCCTGTCAGCATCAGCATCCAGCAGCGGCAGGAGGAGCTCCTCCTGACCAACGCCAGGCAGTAGTGCTCGGTCTGCAGGTTAGCTGCCATTTACCTTTGGGTGTCTCTTGCAGAAGACTCATACATCAGAGCGTTTTCCTCATCTGCAGCACGCAAATGCCACAAAAGCAGAAACAACCCAGGAAGGTGTCTATTTGGGAATCTGCATGGACATTCACTGTCTGTGTTGATGGTGCTCTGCCATCCTTTTTGTCCTTCTCCTTACTTGTCCATATGCTGCTGAGGATTGGAAAGCTGCATGTCCCATAATTCCCCAGAACCCAACTTAGGTGACTGGTTACCTGAACAGGTAAGGACCGTGTAAATATACAAATCTTTCTCATTGCACAACACGGCAGTGCTGCCAGACTTTGTTATGGCTCTTTAGGGCACCTTGCAGGCTGTGTGACATTTTCCTCTCACCTTTCCTTTTCTTTCCCCAAGGTTTTGCCTTGCTTTGCCCTTTTATTCCTTCTACCTTCCTCTGTGTTGCTCAGGTGTTGCCATTCTTCAAGAGCGTTATCCAGTTGTGTTGCACTGCAGCTCTTCATGCCTTGGATCTCTCTCTGGAGCACAAGAGCAGATTGAGGGGGGGAGCTGTCGAGCAGATTGAGGTGGAAGTCAAAGACTCAAATCCAGTGTTGCGAAGCCACTGCAGATGCCAAATCCCTGCACGGGAGACCTGGCCGTGTGCAGGAGTTACTGCAGGATGAGGAGCTGCTATTGGTCTTCAAGCAGGTAGGAGTTTGTTATCCACACATAATACTGTATGTATTTGTTGTTGTTTTAATATCAGTGCCAGTATGCAGTCTGATCCTATGTGTTTGAACAGTGTGGTGTAAGGATTGTCAGCTGAGAACAGCAGCAGAACATGGGGCTGTTGCAGGGGGAAGGCGTGGGGAAGGAAGCGGGGAAAGGAAAGGGAAAGCCTGGAAAAGGAATGGGGAAGGCACGGGGTGAAGGAAGGGGGCAAGACACAGGGGAATGAAGGGGATAGGACAGAATACCTGTAGAGCAGCCTAAAAAGCAGTAACAAGCTCTGGGAGGACCATGGAGTGCCAGATTCTGTACTGGGTGTTTATCTGTGTGTGTACGTTGTCACTGTTTGTGCCTGGCTGCACTGCTCCAGCCCAGAGCCCGCTGCCTGCAGCTGCATCTTTGCTTCCTTCCCTCCTGCCCGGAGCCCCACGGGTGCTCCCACAACTCCCTTCCCACCCCCAAAATGCCAGAGAAGACACCTGGCAGTGGGATGGAGGAATCCCAGCAGCCCGTTTTCCTTCTGCCTGCAGCTCTCTCCTCCTCTGCCACACAGGGCTCCAGACTGTCCAATGGGAAAGACGTGGGGGAAAGGGAGTGCTGGCAGGAGCGACTGCTGCGGCTGACTGGGGAGGGTCTGCATCCCACGTGCCCTCCTGTGCTCTCTCTCCAGCTGCAGGAGGGCCAGAGAAGGGCAGATGAAAAGCTGCAGCTGAGCCTGATGGACCTGCACAGCTCTCGGGCTGTCTTCCAGAGGTAGCTGTGATTTACATTAGGTAGCTGTGAAATACATTAAAGCACGAAGAAGACAGAGGCTGAGTGAACACCAATATGGCGCTCTGCTTTCTGCCAACAGTGCTTTAATTTTGTTGTCGTTAAATGTACTGGGGAGTTACATTTGGGTATGTGAATATTTAAAAACAATGCAACAGATGCTGGCAAAAAGTAACTTCTAAAAATTTTTATTATTATTATTATTATTATTATTTTCTTTTTGTAAAGCTCTTAGCACGGCTTTCCTGAGTTTGGAGGAGTTTCCCTCTGTTTTCTTCGTCTTCACCCCCACCGCCCCCCACTTCTCATTCCGTGTTCTTCCCCCGTCATCGCGACAGAGCACTGACCGCCAGCGATTGCGCCGCGGGCCGCATCGATCCCGTCCAAGTTCTTTCCGCGGTCTCTGCCGCCACCTCGTGGCCAATGCGCGGAACTGCCGCTGTCCGCTGCTCAGTCCTGCAGGCGGCACAACGCGTGCGCGTAGGAATGCGGAAGTGGCTTCGTAACCGCTCTGTGCAGCTCATCCGCCGCTCTCTATTGTGATTAGTCCTCCAGGTCACAGCGAGCATGCGCCCGACGACTCCAAACCAGCAACTGTTGCTCCTAAGCGCTACGCGTGCGGGCGAGCTGCCGGTTCTCGGACCGCCGGCTCAGCGATCTCCTCCTTCTAAACCAGGCTGCCCCTCATCTATTTCCACGGCGGCACCGAACGTACGCGGCCGCCATTCCGCCGATCGGCCACGCGGGGGCGCCAGAGACCGCGGAAACACGTACCATCGTGCAGCTGAAACACAAACGTCTGCCGTTCACTTGTGTGAACCTCTGTGTATGTATACTCTTTTGTACAGACTGCTGCTGGCCTGCTTGTGTTCAAAGAATTTCCACTGAAGTGGACTAAATATTTCTGTGGAATTGTATGTTTTTTTTTTGTTTTTTTTTTTGGCCTTGATCACCTGAAAGAAATGAATGAAGTGATGCGGGGAGTTCAAGTACAATCAAATGTGAAAGACTATCGAGAGTGGGAGACCTATTTGGAAAGTAACAAGAAGGGGAGGGAGAACACGTCTGGTAGTAATAGCTTGGTGATGTTAAGTTGGTATAAATTAAGTGGGACGCACTGATGTGTGCTGTATTCCTACCCACATCGACTTGGGTAGAATCTGTTCAGTGTAACGTCGCTACACTTGCCATATTATGCTCTTTAGGAGCGTGTTGTGTAGAGGAATATGGGTAAAATGTCAGTGGTGGTACCTTCAGAACTACCACTACGTCAGTGACATTTGATGTTTTCCAAAGCATGAATCTTGTCCACACACAGTGCTTCTGTAAATGTTGGTATGGGTAAGTCTTGCAGTTCTTCTTTGCTCCCATGCAGGTGCTATTATTAGCAAGGATTCTGTCCCGTTGAACACTTTTTGGTAGGGTCTTTGGTAGTCCTGTAATAGGCAATTGGCATTCAGTTAGTGGCTTTCGCTCTTAAACAGCCTGGAGAAACCTCCAGTGAGCAGGCTCTTGCTTTTCAGACTGTAATGCTCTTGTTCTCATCTCACTCTCATGCTTGAAAACCTGTGAAAACTGTTCTTTCATTTGTTTTATTCAAACCTGATTGCTGTTTACCATATTTCAGCTGAAATAGATAACTGAGCTCGAATCTGCTGTACGTGCACTTCTCCAGCAGCGAGCCGTGTCGGTACTGAAGCGAAGGCAAGATGAGCTGGAAACGGAATCTACTTATATGCAGCATCTGACAAGTTAGTATGAAGTTACCAGTTACTTTCTTACTGAAATCTCATTCTTTAAGTAGAAACACGCAGTTAATTCTTGGATTATGTTTTATTTTCATGTGTAATGTTTTCTCCCTCCCTGTTGTCAGTGGGCATACTGTACTAGATGTCCTAGTTGAAATCCTTACCGAAGTAGGACGCGTAGTATCACTTCTCCGTGGTAGAATAGTGAATATAGCATGACCAAATGCTCGGTCAGTTTTGAATTACTGATCTCAGTGGCTGTCTATCAGTACTTGAAAAGAGAAACTGAGTCAGTTTTCCAGTAGATATTAGGTTGTTTGGGACGCAGGCACTGTAGAACAGGAGGACAAAGAAGGATTGACTGATAACTGGCAGCAGCTTGAGAAGAGTGAGCTCGGGGATGTAGCCCTTTCTGGTTCTAACTGGTGTGCAGGTGGGGTGGGTGCAAAGCATGCAGACTCTGAGTGTGTGTGCACTCTGGGAAGCACAGCTGGAAGCGTCACCAGGAAGGGCAGAGAGGAAGGGTGGATCTGGGGTCCCTCCCTGTGCTCACTCAGGTGCTCACCTCCGGGTTCAGGCTGTGACCTGGCAATCCCCCTGCACGAGGGAGCAGCCACAGCTGTCCTACAGTTCACTGATAATATTGACTGTGCTTTACTCTGGACACTGTGAATTTTTCATCAGGAGGTTTTGTTTACTTTGGTTAGTTTCCAAATGAAGAGCAGAAGCAGAATCAGTGTTCTGCATTCACCTCTTTGTCTTGTTCCTGTCTTCTGGTAGCTGGGAATGGCAAACCAAGTAATGATGGACTGGAGAGTGATGAAAAGATGAAGCTTCTGAAAATGTGAGAGCGTTCACAAACAGCTGGTCACCACGAAGGCATGTCGAGTGATGAAGAACTGGCTCTGACAGAGGTGACTGAATTCCAGAAGAACAAAGGTTGGTCAGGATATGAGAGCAAAATTCCTCCCGTATTGAGAAGGATTTTCAAGGGAGAGTGAAGAAATACTCCTTTTGAATGGTACATCGTTTATTTTCTACAGCACAGAATTGATGCTTTCAAACAATTTTGACCGATGCCTTACGAAGAAGAGATAAGACTGTAGGCTTCTTTAGTTTAATCAGTTTTTTGTCCAAAGTTGGAATGTATCTGAAATTGAGATTTGAACTGCCTTAGTGAGCAGGTCACGAGGAGCTGGGAGAGGCACGGTGCGTATTTGCTGAATAACAGAAGGAGGATTTTCCTGTCTGAGCTTTTAAGAGACATACAAAATATGAAATGTAATGGGAATTTAAATCTGTGCAGTTGTTCAAAACCGCAGAAGTCTTTTTGTGGTCTTCTGTATCTTTTTTTTTTTCCTGAAAAAGGCTTTGCCAGAGTGCAGGACGGGGGCATGCTGCTTGCAGGGAAGACTTCTGTGCAGGAGCTTTGCCGTGGGTTATAGAGGCATTCCAGAGCTTGAGGTAAGTGTTCTTAACTAGAAGGAGGACATCTTTTCCTCTTGTCAGGTTGCTTGCATATGAATCACTTGCATCTTTATTAATGTGGAGCTGTTTGCTGACATTTTGACAACCCTACCCTCTGAAATCTAGCTTTACATTCAGTTTTAGCTTGCTGCTTTGGTCCATTCAGTGATTAGAATCCATGCAAAACTGTTAAATGAGAATCTTTTGGTCTCATTAGATATATTTTTGCATGGAGCTTTTTCTCTCAGTCCTGACAGCTGAACAACGAATGGGAATGATCTTTCAGCAGAATTCTACAGGCCTGAAAGAGATGCCCTGGTTCAGAGCTGTAGAAGGATTCAGCGATGCCAAAAAGCCGTCTGAATCAAAAAGAGATGATGATCCTGATGAAGAAGTTTTGCCTAGAGTGATTGAAAAAACTATCCTGCCGAAAATTACAGGTATATTAAGGTTGTCTTGGGAACGTTCGCTGCAGCTAGGTAATCAAACCTTAAATAAGTGGTAATGTAAAATTATGTTGATAGTTACAATTACTTGTTAAGGTTACTGCAGATGAAAGGTTTAGCTTTTTGAATGTTTGCTTCCTTGAAACTAGAGCAGATAGCCACTTGGATATCATGAATGAAATAATTCCTGTTTTTCAGCATTTGCCAAGAATGTGTGAGATCCTTTATCGACTTCACAGACTGAGAACCTTACACAGCTTTGTGATAACGTGTTTGAAAAACAAGTCCTGTCCAGAAGGGAATGCAGTCAGGCAAAACAGGTAAAGGCTGCTGTGGTAATGGGGAAGGAAGTTCTTGATACGGTGTATGCACTTCACTGTAAACATTCACTGTAACATACACTTAGCCCAGTTCTGGTTTTATTCTCATGCAAATCTGGGAGTTTATCCAGCATAAAGTAGGTGAAACTAAGTTGATGTTTAGGCCCTTAGCATGAAAAGAAATAATAACAAACGTTTATGCAGTCGCCACACTTGAATTCAGGAAGAAGCTTTAGATAAGATTCTGTTTGTATAGTAGCTGTGGTGTTTTGTTGTGGTTTTTTTAATAGAACTTTATAGCTGGTAAATACATTAATCTCGTTATCCAAGAGGATTTTATCAAAAAAAAAAAAAAAAAAAAAAAGAAAGATGTTTAAAGCTGAGACTTGCTCACAGGTCTGTAATGCAGTCGTTATCTTAGTGTCTATTATATACAGTGGCTCCTGCATTCAGCTGAGTTAGCATTTTACTTTTCCACATGAACAAAATAACTGCCTAAAATTGTTGTAAGTGGAAGGTGAGATCCTTTTCTTGTGAGGATGTGTTAATATTTTTCTTTTTTTCTTTTTTTTTGACAGGATTTGATTAACACGGTTGTCCTGAGGATGAAGCAGTCTGTAGAGGAGGATGTCTTTATCCCTCTGTATCCGAAAAGGTAAGCTGTCCCTGGGAATTTATTTTTTTACTTTTTAAAAGTTTTATTTTTAGTCATAGAATCATGGAACTGCTCAGGCTGGGAAAGACCTTAAAGACCACCAAGTCTACCTGCAACCTAACCTCTTTTTTTAGCCTTTGTTCTATTTTTCTGTACCTTTTCCCCAGAAGCGTGGGTGAAACATATTGTAGACATCCATGAGCAAATGGAACAAATGTGCCTTCTACTGTTTCATTGTAGGAATAGTTACCAAACATTGATGTTTATGAACTCATTCAGACAAGAGTGACTACGCAGTCAACTTAGTGCTTATTTGCTCCTTTAACTAAAAGCTTTCATAAATGGAAAGTTCTTAGTTTATGGGGCTCAGCCCAGAGTCTGGTTTTGTGATCTTAACTTGGAGTATCTGAGGGCTTGTGTTATTTGTGGTGGTCTGCTCCCCCTACTACTCCTGACTCCTCCTTTCTTTCCTGAAATAGTTGATATTGCTGATGCTTACTGCTGGACGCTCTTAGAGAGGGGATAACTGGTAAGAGTCTGGTAGGTGTGGGGTTAAGACACAGCTGGGAGAAGAGTGTTGCTAAGCTGGATGCAGCATGTTTGTCTGGTTACAAGCAGTGCTGTTCTGCTGAGAATCCATTAAACACATACTCGAGTGCTTCCAACTGCTAATTCCATTGGGTATTGCAAGGAGTTTCAGTTAACAGCTGTTTCCTTAGACCTTTATTCTGGTTGTCACTGCTGAAAGAATCCCATAGTTGTAATTCATTGGTGTTTAGGAGATGAATTGTCTGTTTGTCTTACTTTCAGGTCAAGCAAAATCCTTATTTCCTCTTCCTCTTTTTCTGACCAGCACTGTGGAAGACAAATCATCTCCATGTTCAAAATTCCAAGGCAGACGGTTTTGGTCAGCTGTTGAGGTAAAGAAAAAGCACCGATCTTGTCTGTGAAAATCATTTTAGTTAAAAGGAGATTGTAGTCTTTGAGGAAATGTATCTTCAGTCAAATCTGATTCCTGAGAGCTTAATACATTTTAATAGGAAGGTTAGCTATTTTCGTCAGTGAGCTGTTTATGCTTACCCACCTCTGATACGTAGTCAAGAGACTTTAATTTCATCATCTGTTCCTGCTAACCTTCCATGAGATCAGTCATTGGCACTCTGTGGATAGGTCTGTTTCCTCAGTATGTGCATACAGTGCCCATGTTGCTCTTGTAGAATAGAATCCCTGCATGTGCGTGTAAGCGTATTAGTATAGCTTTATTCAGTCTCAAGTGCTGAGTTATGTCTGATTAAGTGCTGAATATCTGAATGCCTGTGATTCAATTCCCTCTTAGATCCGTTTCCTCTATGAGTGTGTTTGGATTCGTACTACAGATGAGGTTTAGATGCAGGAAAACACATTAACATCCCAGTTCCCCTGCTGTGTGTGCTAACAAGGCCATGGTGACAGCCCTGCAGAGGCTTCCTGCTGCCATGTTGCACATTCCTGTAGAGAAATCAGGGAATTTGGGAATGTTGAGGACTTGCCATATTCACTCCTGGGGCAAGCTGTTGTGTAAGGGTTTGTCATGGACAGATGCAGAGAAGACAAGAGGGAGCTTAGTGCTGATACCTGTCAGACACGAAACAGACATAAGATTCTGGTATCACCTTCTGAGATTGTGTATTGCCTGACTTAAATGTCCTGTCAAATACCTGCAAGTCTCTAAATGCGAGACCGGTGGTCTTTCCCTGCAGATTGAAGTTTTCTCCTTTCAGTTTGTTTTCCATCCTCACTGTCAGGGTTCTCTTTAGAAGTGGTGATGTGCAGAACAGTTGAAAATGTGTTTGTGTTGGGTATCTTCTGACAGTTTGCCACTCTTTTTTCTGGAGGAAAGTCATGAATTCATTTACCCCAGAGTAAGTAGTACTGCGGGTCATGCATTAAACTCTTTGGATCTGTTCAGCAGCTTATTAGTGTGACTTATCTGTGTTTGAGACTGCCATTGTGCAGCCCCTATTGGTGCTGTCTTTCAAAGCAGGTGATCATCTGCAGGCTGCCTATCGGGAATGTCCTCTAAACTATGCCCAGAAATTGTATGGGAGAGTACTCACAAAGGGCTGGGCGAGAAGAGGACAGGAACTATTTTAATGAAGAAGTACAGTTGATGAGGTTTTGATGTTTGTGCCATCCTACAGTCTAACTTTCCTAGCAGCTCATGGAGTCAAAAGGAAGTGTCCTGCCAAGCACTCCAGAGAAGTATGCAGTAGTCGTGGGCTTTGCGACTGCTTTCTGACTGGTGACTGCTAAGATCACGTACTGTGTCTGTGTGGGTGAACTACCTTGAGGTTAACAGTTACCTTGACATTAACCATTCTGTGTTGAGGGGGAGACCAGCGATGTTCTTACGCTGGGCTTAAGTCTTTTTAAATAGTCATTTTTACAGTGATAACAGATAACTGAAGACAACTCTTGCTAACGAATAATACTGAGGTCAAGTACAAAAGAATCTTTTTGCTGCTATGGACCAAGGCTATCAACCTTACCTGTGTTATGAGGCTGGTGGCGTTTAATCCTATGTAGCATATGCAGTAGTGGTTGTTTTTTCATTCTGTCACAGATTCTCTCCAGTGTTCACTTAGAATTGGATCTCAATTGCTGTTGATCCCTGTTTCTTGCTGAGCTTGGTGTCTTTGTACACGTGCACACCTCTGGTATCTTTGTACATGTGTACACCTTCAGATTTGACCACTGGCTTTTCTCTGAAAAAATAAAGCATAGTTGTTTTCTGTTCTTGGGTGTTAGCAAATTGTTAATGAATTGGAAGGGTAACATGCTCTTTCTTTCCTTGGGAGGTGATGTGTGTATGTATGAGGGTACAGCTCATAGGCACATGTAAAATTAATCTACTTCAAAATATTATTGATGATCTGTAGTTTTTTAGTGACTAATTGGCAGTAAGCTTGGAGAGAATAAATCCTGTTTTTTGAGTACTGAGATTGGATGGACATGGTATCTTTTGAGTTTAAAAAGGAGGTTCTAACGCACCCTCAGCCATCAGATATGCATGTTCTGTTTCTCCATTACTGCAGCTGCTCTCCAAGGTTCTCCTTTGGGATGGGACTGTACAGGAAGACACAGTCTGTTGTGTGGGACTGAGCAAGCTGCTGAATCGTTGCCTTCTTCTGAACCGCTTCAACACACCACCTGGGCCAGAAAACATAGAGAAGTGTAAAGAGGTGAAAGGTCTTATTTCCATGGGGACATATGTAGTCTGAAGTGTAATTATTTAACATTTGAAGTTGTTTTTTGTTTGTTTCTTTGTTTTTTGATGACCTTGGTGTATAAAAGAATTTCAAAGCAAGCATTTGTTCCCAGGCTTTAGGAATAACTGCTTAAAATGATGTTTTTGTTTTTTGAAGAGTAAACACTGCCAATAATAACTGAACTAGCCAAAAGGAGAAGTCTGTCAGAAGTGGTGTGACTTAGTTTTATTGAAAGCCTTTTTTTTTTTTCTTTTTTCTTTTCTTTCAGAATGCTCTCTGGGTGAACAGGTGGTTGCATGCTTCCCAGAAAGGTGGTTCCAAAATCTTGGAAGTGGGTCAGCTCTCCCCGAGTCAGTGAACTTCTGCCAGCATTTGGTTCAGTGAGCACGTATGCTTCACAGGAATAACCACAGGTAACAAACAACATGTTCTTTGGGATGCAGCACTTGCTCATATTCTTTATGTTAGTATTTCTTTTAGGGACGTGGCTCAACGGGCATGGTGGTGATGGGTTGACAGTTGGACTAGATGATCTTTGTGTTTTTTTCCAACCTTAATGATTCTATGATTCTTAAATTCCTCAAGCCTCATGCATTTAACACTTTCAGTGATGTACTTCCAACATCTACGTACAACTAAAGATGCAGTCCATAATGTAAAATGGATCGCTTTTGCAGTACTAGTTCAGGCTAGTTTGAGGCTCTAGATGTTGGGTGCAGTTAATGGTCAGTGTAGCTCAAGGCACGTTTTAGCTTTATTGATTTTGAAGTCAGGTGTGAATGTGTTGCTATGTCAACTTGTTTTTGTAATAGTGATGAAACTGAAGAAGTTGTTCTCCTGTTGGTGAAAGTCAAGGCTCTGCGTATTGCTGAAGAGCTCACTGAAGAGTGCAAACGGGAACATCTTAAATCTGTGATCAGGAAATAAGGATTTCTTTGAAGCAGCAGTTCTTTTACTCAAACAAGCCTGATGCTCATTCTAAAAAAGTGGTCGTGTTTAATGATTGGACTGCCTACAGTTGTTTTACTGTGAAATATATATATATATATTTTTTTTCCAACTGTCTTCTGATGCCATCTACTCCTAGATAGAATCACAACCGTTAGTGTGAAGTGCAGGTGTTCTGAAATATATGACGAAGCCTCACTGCTTTGTTCTTTTGGGAAGGATGACTGCAGTAAGTGCCTGTAACGTTACCACTGCTGGTGGGCAGACAACTTCACAAGCTGTTTTCAGTACCACACCAAATCACTCTGACTCAGGAGTCACTGAACTCTAACTTATCGTCCACTTAATGAGATAACTCTACCAAACTCACAGTGAGTTCTTCATAGCTTTTTGATCCCGACACAGAAGCAGGAATTCTGTGTGCAGTGAGAAGTCTGATCTATGAACATCTACTGATGGTAAACGGGTGTTCAGGAAGGTAAGAAGTTGCACAGGAGAACGTCTTAACTACGCTTACTCTTCTCCAGAGTATGATTTGTAGTGGAGCTTTGTACTTGAGATACAGACTGGACTTTGTGCACAGACTTGGAGCTGTCACCCACCCTCATTTATCAGACGAGCAGAACAACAACTCCAGTTACCTTCTAGTAATTGGCTCTCTAAGGACATTTACCTTCTGCTTCCCTCTAAGACCCATTAAACCTCATTTCACCGTACCCATGTTGGATTTCTAATGTTGTGTAACTTCGTATAAGTGCAGTAAATATTACTGCTGCAGAATAAAAAGGATGTTTTACTGTAGAAACAGCAGTGCGTCACAAATTCTGCTAAGTTTGCTATTGCCTGCTTCTCTAAAATGTTATGTATGGGTCTTCCATTTAACTCTTGGAGGCTTTTATTCCCTATGGTTTTTCTGTTGTTTTTTATTACAGAATATGTATTTTTGTAAACTATTTTAATTGTAAATAGCATTCATCAGTGTTATAGACAACAATGACTTTTAAAATAAAAGCAAAACCATTATTTTGAAAAGTAAAGATGTCTTTGTGTTAATGAGACTTTTAACGCTTTCAAGTCTTGAACACGGCAGGAATGTTATGTGAAGTATGGAAAAAAACTGTGGCACTGCTGGCGCTTCATTATCTGCAGGATTTAGGAGTTCTGTTGTAAGTAATTGTGCACTTCTACTTTCCTGAGTGAAAAGAAAATACAACTGATGGGTAATCAGCTGAAGCATGTGATCTCCGTGCTTGCTTTTGTCTCCTCTGCTTCCTTATTCATGTGGAAAGTTGCTCCCAAAGAAATTAGTCTTGTGCTGCTATGAAATTGGAATAGGTTCTATCACGCTTTACCTCTGTAGAGGCTTCTTCCAGTGGCTGCAGACATCACTTGTCGTGACTGGTAAGCAGGGGAAGGTGATTTTTACTGGAGCTCAGAAGCCCCATCCCAGTTGAGTATCCTTGAGAACCTACTGTGCCACTTTGTGGTGAACCTTGCACCCATTCACACAATCTGACTGGAGTAACAGCTAATCTGGCTTCATTCTTGCAAGCTGGTTTCAAAACGTTGGTATTACTGCTTTGTTGTCAGGTTACTATTGGTGCTTTATCAGATGTCATTTCAAAAGTGCCTTTACAGGACAGCTAAGCAGCACTTACACTCAGATTGTCCAGCTGGGCTTTGTACATCTGCTTCCCTGCCATAGCCCCCTTCTGAATATCTTGAAGGAAGCATTTTCACAATTGGCCCCTGTCTACTTGGCAAAGGCAGAAGAAACAGTCATTTGGAAGTGACAACACAATAACTGCAAAGCCCTTCTATTAGCTGTGATTTAGAAGGGAAGGCAGAAGCAGGGCTGAACACACTGTAACACCGTTTTCAGGAATGGGCAGTTTAACATTCAGACAAGAACTGCTGAAATTTCACTGTCTTTTATTTGCATACGAAACTTGAAAACTAACAATTCTTACACTGAACTCAAAGCTGTTACTTCTTCAGGTCTTCACTCGCTTCCCTCCATATTTTTTCCTCTATTTTTGAAGTATTGTACTCTCGCAGCATATCGAATTCCAGCCAGGGCTGCTTCCACTTCTGTGCTTCCTTCATTTTTTTCTCGGGTAGCTCAAATTTTATTCCTTTTATGTTGTATTTCGGCCTCTCCCACCGTTTTGACCATGGTTGAGGTTTCATTCTGACCTGCAGCTAGAGGGAAAGATTTAAAAAAAAAGAAAAAAAGTATTAAAAGGTCAGAAGGTCAGAATTCTGACTGTGAAGCAAAGCAATGAGACAAGTGCTGCTTTAAGAGAAGAGAGCAGCCCGATCTGTCAGCAAACTAAGGGACTGCTGGACACCAGTGGGAGAAAAGGGATTTTGGGTCTGTGTGGCTGTTATGTTTGTTCATATACCTAAATAACACTGATTTATTACACCGTCCTTAAGTTGATATGCTGTTAACTCTCTTCTACGCTTCTAACTCTGTTACTTACTAAGAAAAGAAGAATATGACAGCAGCCGTTCCTCCTTTTCCCTGTAAGCTAAGTTGGATAGCATTCTTTTACCAGCCTGCCAGACCTTCTGAGATGCAGATCTTGCTAACTGCTCCTTCCACCCCCACATCAGTAGCATTAAGTTTCCATAGCGTTGGCTGTTCTGTCTGCACAGTGTAATACAGAGGCATCTGCAGGCCGTTACTCCTTGCACGTCTCCTAAGTTACCTCCTTTGGTTATGAATGTTCTTTCCCAACAGGAGTAGCATTAAGGTACCAGATTTTACATGTTTGTATCACCTTGATAACTACCACAAGTAAAAGCTGTTTAACAGCCTTCCAGGCCATTGTAGAATGGCCACTTGGAAGAGACTCACAAGGATCATAGGAGTTCAACCCCTGCCTCCCCATAAAACCAACCCCTGCCTCCACATAAAACCAGCCACACTATGTCTGAGAGTGGTGTCCAAAGGCTCCTTGAACTCTGGCATATTTGGGCCTGGGCAACCTGTTCTGTGCACGGTCAACCTCTGGTCCAGAAGCTTTTCCACCCCGACCCTTCCCTGATGCAGTCCTCCATCTGGCTCTGAAATGGAGCCCTGCAGAAACCCCAGGTGACTGCTCACCATCCTGATACAATCCCTGTATCAGTCAGAAAGTTAACTAAATTATCACCTATGTTCCCACTAAAAAATTAAACTCCTGCCTTGTTTACAGGAATTTCTTCATGGTCTAAATGAGACACAGATGAAAAAAACACTTTTTTCATCACTTGATAGTAAAAGATAAAAATTTTTTCCTACTGTTTTTTACAAACAGCTGAAGAGAGCCTACAGGAGACACCACATTCAAGTGGTTATCTTGTGTTGGCAAAGCTTAAGGGGACTCTTAAAACTCTTTTCTGCACCGATGAATTATACCGTGCCATAGAAATCTCCTTATGCTCTGGAGTTCAACTGTCTGGCAGCTAAGTTGAAGGCACACTTCCTGACACAGTACTGGCCAGAGGGCCACTACCAACAGATTATTTGCACGGGGTCACTGTGTTTCAGACAGCATGGAGACTTGGCCTCAGAGCCAGGGAATGGCTTGAACACCTCCAGGGACAACAATTCCACCACCTGCCTGGGCATTTCGAGAGGACATTTTTCCTAGTATCCAACCTGAACCTCCCCTGGCACAACTGAAGGCCATCACCTCTTGTCCTCCTGCTGCTCCTTGGGAGGAGAAGCTGACTCCCACCCAGACACAACCTCCTTTCAGGTAGTGGTGCAGAGAAATGAGGTTTCCTTTGAATCTCCTCCAGACTGAACACTCCCTGCTCCTTCAGACACTCCCATAATATCGTGCCCCAGATCCTTCACCACTCTGTTGCCCTTCTCTGGACGCGATCCAGGGCCCCAGTGCCTTTCTTGTAGTGAGGGGCCCAAAACTGAGCACAGTACTGGACGTGCAGTTCCACCAGTGCTGAGAACAGCAGGCAGATCGCTTCACCAGTCCTTCTGACTGCACTATTTCTGACACAGGCCAGGATGCTGCTGGCATTCTTGGCCACCTGGGCACACTGCTGGGTACGTGCAGCCAACTGTTGACCAATACCCCCAGTGTGCAACGTATCACATCGTCACTCTCTTCTCAGAGGCAGCACCGCCACTTTAAACACTGTGCCGCTTAAAGCAGTGCAGGTGGGTTGCGGAGACATGAAAAATGCTTAGCACAAGAGGAATTCCATTTCACAAAATACGTGCACTCAGCTCCCAGCTGACCTCGAGATGTGAGGCAAAGGCAGAGGCAGGGCCCGTGTCTCTGTCACCTTCCGACACGCACTTTTCGAGTACCAATGCCTCAGAGCCCTGAGGAATCTGAGGGCGGCCCCCACCGCGGCCTACCCCTTCTACCTCCTCTCCTCTCTCTGCTTCTGCTTGTCAATAATGATGGGCTTCGGGGAGGCTGGAATTTTGTGGGCTCTCCATCGCCGTTCATTCGACACATCGAGGAAGAAAACCACCCGGTGAAGATAAAACGCTCAGAAAAACACCGTTCTCAAAAGGCACCGTTCCCCACAGCCTCGCAGCTCAAACCCCCCGCAGGCGGCTGCCATAGTGACTACGAGTACTTCCGGTCCGCCGGCGCCAGAGCGCAGGGTGGCTACGGCAAGCTCGGAGGGCCAAAACTGCCCTCAGCGCGAAGCGGAGCTGTGTGTCGCTCTACTCCTTCTGAGCTCTGTTCATTATCTAGGTAACCCGCGGGGATTAACGCATAAATTATTATAAACCTTCCCAGGGAAGCTCCTAGAGAAGAAGAGTGAATTAGGACAGGTAGGAGAATAGTTTCATGTTAGAGGTTTAAGAAAACAGCATTAAGTACTGAAGGTCCCGGAGTACTTCATAGTCTCAGCTGGGTGATGTTATGCCCATGTAGCAAGAGATCTCAGATCAACATCCAAACAGGCAAGAAGGAAGAAGTGCGAGAAAAGCAGGAGTCCAATTCATAACTGAGGGACTCTGATCCTTGAAATCCTTCTGTTACTTGTGGCGGAGTACAAATACGAAGTGTGAAGATGACTCCAAATGTCTGTAGTTCTGCTATGGTGATAAATTCAATAGCTCCCCATACACAAGGTACCAACTAAGTCCAATTGGTTGTGCTGGTCTGAAATAAAGCACCAGGCCGTACCATAATGAAACATATCCTTACTGAAAAGAGAATATCAGATGAGAGAGGTTTCAACATCAATTATTTGGTGCAGCCGTGAGGAGAAAGGCTTCAGGTTTGTTGTGACTCCTTCCATATTCTCCAAATATGTGTTTTGTACATTTTCACAAGTTGGGAAACTTTACACCATTCTGAATTAGCAACACACCCACTCCAAACCTGTCCCGTTATGAAGAAAAGGCCCCCAGGATTTATATCTGTTTTGTAAACTGGGTGATTAAATGATGCCAAGTGTGGAACAAACTAAAAGGCTCGTCATTTTGGAAATTCTGCACAGCTGTTGTTAAACGCTTAATATGGAGACAGGAAAGGATTTAACTTCTGAGATGCTTGATGCTGTGTTGCAAAACTGTGTTATATGATGTATGATATATATATGTGCCCTGTGCCTTCACTGTGATGAAAGCAAACTGTGCTTATTTCTATGAGTAACCCAATCGTTTCCATATAACACTCTTAGGGGAAACATCAAAACCAACAACAAAAAAGGCAAAAAGATCCATGTTATGCTGGAAAGATTCTCCAATTTGTATTTGATACTCTCTACACCCAGTTTAGACAGATTTCTGTAGGTATAAATACATATATTGTTGTGAATGTACAGGGAGGCAGTGTTCCCAAGTGGATAGAGCTCGAACTGGTCTCAGGGAAATAATGAATCTTTTCTCATTTCTGGCACAGCTTTCTAGTGCGTTCAGTTCTGGGCCCGTCACTAGAAGGGGGACCCTGAAAGCCTGAAGTGTGTCCAGGGAAGAGCAAGGAAGCTGTGAGGTTAGTTGTGAAGACCTTCTCCCAGTGAGTGCTCAGCCGCTGGAGGGGGCTGCCCAGGGAGGTGATAGAGTTCCTGTCCCTGCGGGTGTTCAAGGGACACTGGATGTTGGAGTGAGGGATGTGGCTTAGTGGGAAGGAAATGGTGGTGGTAGGTGGGTGTTTGGACTGGATGATCATGGAGGTCTTTTCCTACCTTGCTGATGCTGTGACTGTAGGAAAGGCATCTGCTGGGTGAGTGCTTTGCTGGGTGAGCGTCCCCCTGCTGGAAAGCAGGCAGCTGTGGTCTTTGCAGACAGCCACATCCATGGGGATTGGAGGCTTCTGAACCGGAACCTTGTCTTTCCCGTCTCGTGCCCGCTAAGTCACGTTGTTTGAAAGCAGCACCTTGGCGGCAACCTTGATTTCTGCAGCCTTCTCCGAGCTTTGTGCCACGAGAGCTGTGCCGCTTCTCCCTGTGATGTGAGAGGGTCTGGAAGGCCCTGCAAGAAGTCTGGTTAGGTGATGGCAGTGTCTCTTTCTTTCCCCCCCAGTGCTGGACAAAGCGGGGAACGGGAATGGGAGACATCCGTCCCATAAGTCGTACTGCTTGAGAAATTGCGATTTCTTGCTGTAGAGAATGCACATGCACCCTGCACTTGTATCTGCACAAAGAGTCTTCTAAACATCACTGTCCGTGTTTCTCTTTGGCACTGGGATGGAGCTGTGTGGAACACAGACTTGGATGAATCTTCAGTCTGGTGCAGATGTCACTCTGACAGATGCAGTAGAGAGGCAAATTTCATCGGGCTGCATGCTTTTCTTTTTTCCTTTTGTTTCAGTCCTAACCGGGGAAGTGTAGAAGCATTACCCAGACAGACTGAGCATTTGTCACCTGGGCTTTCTACAGATGACATAGGCAGTGGAAGTTAGCATCGCAAGCATCCGTGAGAGCCCTGCAAAAGAATGGTGAGAGTTACCCTGGCGGCCTCCTTTGGCAACCTCAGGTCTCTGTAAGCTCTCAAGCTGTGTCTCAAGCTGTAAGTCCTCCCGTGGTGCTGACTCAGCTCTCCCTGTCTTTGGTGCAGGAGAGCGTGTCTTGAACTCCTTCCTGTTTCCTGCCTATCATCTGCTCCCTGCTTTGCCCATGGCCCAGTGAGCCTTTTATTCCTCGCCCCCAGATTTGCACATGTGGATGAGAGCATCTGCTTATGTGCGCTTCTTTTCTGCTTGTGGTGTCAGGCTGAGCGACAGCTCCCAGCCGAGCTTGTGGTGAGCGAGACACGGAGTAGCTGGAGATGGAGTTCTCTGTGTCACTAAAGCATGAGCTTGATGGCTGCCGTGAGCCAAAGCAAGAGAGTTTGTGTGTTTGATTTCTGTGTTGGGCTGAGCGGGTAGAGCAGGGCAAGGGGGCTGATTTGGACGTGCCGCTTTCCCAATACGGTGCTGTTTGCGTGGCAGTGCTTCTGGTGTTGCAAATTGTGTCAGATGTCAATGAATTCCTTGGAATCTGTTGAGTTGACTTGTGCAGCTTTCATTCTCCTGCTGAACCCTTCCTGGCCACTTCTGTGCATAGCCATGGCCTTTGCTTCTTTCTTGCCTTTTTTTCTTGGTTGCGTTTGGCACTGTGCAAGCCGTGAATTGCCAGGGAAGAGCTGGAAGTGCTCTGGAGTTGTGTGTGACAAACTCCTAAGAAACAATGTGCAGCTTCAAAGCCCCAAAGTTTGGAGAGATGAGAGATGTGCTGCCTGGTGCAGGACATGATGCGCTCTGCAAGGCGCTTTCCATGAAGACCTCAGCGCTCAAACTGCATCCAAAGCAACCCAATGCCCCGTGCTTGTTGTACCCGGAGGTATCGGTGCCAGGAGTAGCTGCTGTGTTTGCAGTGCCCTTGTGTCAGCAGGGTGATGTTCATGGCGTGCGATGCCCTCAGTCACTGAAAGCATCCTTGCAAATGTTCCTAGCGAGGGCCATGTTTCATTGACAGCATAGGTTCTCTTCTGGAAAATGAAAGAGTGGGCTTGTGTACCTTTAGATCATTTTAATTTCCCCCTGACCCCAGCGCACTTCATGTTTCCCTCCCATCCCACTTTCCAGTGAGATGGGGGAGAGAACTGTGGGGGAGGAAAGGGAAGGTAGAACTCATGTGTTGAGAGAAATCTCTTTTCGAAGGTAGAGAAAAGGACAGAAGTAATGAATATCGATCTATCTATCTGTCTGTCTGTCTGTCTGTCTGTCTATATCTGTCTACCTCTATATGAATCTATATGAATGTATCTATCGAGTGATGTAGAAGCAGTGGCTCAGCACCTCCCAAGCAGTGGCCAATCAGAAGAAGAAAGCAAGATGAACTCTCATCGTGTTGCAACCTCTTTCCACTTGATGTCATCTGGTATGCAATATCCTTTTGGCCAGTTGACGTCAGCTGTCCTAATTCTGTTTCCTCCCAGCTTCTTGTGCCCTTTCCTGAGAACGGCCTTGGTGCTCTCTCTCTACAACACTGCTTATCAGAAGGTGTAAACATCAGAGTGTTACCAGCGTTGTTTTCCTTGTCAAAGCCAATCATAGCATCATAGCAGACCCCCTGAAGAAAAATGCATCACACTAAGACAGCCCCCCAGTGTCCACGCAGCGAGCCACATCAGGCTCCCGTGGAGCTGCAGACGACGCATTTCCCTGGCAGCATTGGCCAGGGGTGCTGGGGAGGTTTTGGTGCTCAGCTTGGGCGTGGCGCTGCTTTGCCTGCTTTGTAGGTGTGTGAACAGAAGTGCTTTCCGCCCTTGTGTTCTGTCCCACAGCATTTGCCCCATGGTTGGTAGAAGAAAGAGCTGGTGGATTCAGCAGCAGTAGATTCTGTTGGTTTCCTTGGTTTATCCCAAGGCTGCTGTGAAGGGGAACCTGGTTGGCGTAGCAGTGAGCAGCAGCTAACAGGCTGTGCAGAGGAGGGCTTTGCAGAAGGAGCAGGAGTGCCTGCGTCCATCTGTACCCTCGGATACGTTCTGGCGGTGAGGCAGCAGCTGTGGCCACAGTGACTGAATGCAGACTTGGCCTGGGGCCGCCACGTGGTGCTTCCTAGCCCTACCCTCCTGTATATGCCTGGCAAAGCACAGCCACCCTGCACCCAGGGCAAGTGTTTGTCTTAGTGTCATGTTTCATGCTGTCTTGTGAAGCTCAGGCACTGGGGGCAGCTTCCCCCCAAAGAAAAGGAGGAGGAAATGAGGTCGTCGTGGAAGCCAAAAGGCAAAAATGTGC
Source organism: Gallus gallus (assembly GCF_016699485.2). NCBI lineage: Eukaryota > Metazoa > Chordata > Aves > Galliformes > Phasianidae > Gallus > Gallus gallus. Next base: position 77,060,181 of record NC_052572.1, read on the forward strand.
TCGGGAAAGAAATTGGCAAAGCAGTCTGGTAGTAGTGCTGTGTTTCTCTTCCTTTATTTCCATCCAGGTGCAAGAGATGGCTGCTCTAAGCCGCCCGTGGATGCAAAGAAGGACCCTAGTGTGGATTTGCCATAGGCCCAGCAAGAGGCTCAAGAGGACCAAGCGCCGTGTCCTGCACTTTGGTCCCGACAAGCCCATGCCAGCTTCTCCAGGATTTGGCTGAGATAGAATTCCAACCACGCACTGATTTCTCGAACGCTGGGGTGCCCTTTTGGAATCCTGTGCTCTTGTGACGTGGTCTTGCCTCCCCACCTTGTCCGTCCATGGTGGAGCAGCCGGGTGGCCCTTAGTGATGTCATAAGCGGCTAGAATGAGGGGAGGAGCAGCGCGTGCTGCTTCCCTTCATTGGAGCGCTTGAGCTCAGCGTGAGTACGTGGCTTGTTGCACTTGTGCACTGATTGAGTCCGTTCGTCTTCATCCCGTCTTGCGCAGCGCCTTGTAGGTAAGCTGAGACGGTGTGGGATAGACGGGTGGGCCGCGAGGCCTTGAGGACTGCTGGCTGGCGGAGCTCCTAGGATCATATTGTTTAGTCTTGACCGTCAGAGGCCATTTTCCCCCGGGCCATCCATTCCAAAGCCATCCATCAAGGTGGCATTTGTGCCAGGGTTCTTCCCTGGTTCTTCCCTTTGCTCAATTGTGCAAGCTCACTGACCTGCTCTTTCTCCCTCCCGTCCCCACCCTCCGCCTGCTCCCTTGGTGCAGCTTTTGCTCGTGGAAGATCAGAGCAAAGTGACAAGGAACGGCTGCGGGTTCAAGGATCTGCTTCTCCCTTGTTCTGATCACTTGCCAGGTACGTGCCACGTTTTGTCCCCCCCCATGGTTCAGCAGCCCGTGTTTAGTCGCACCGTGTGTAGTAACACAGCCTCGTCCAGCTTGGATGTGACACTGGAAAAAACATGTGGGTTTTCTCCACTTCCCCTCCAGCTCAGCCCTCGGCAGGGTGCTGCCTGTAGTGCTGGGAGCAGCTAGTGTGAAGGAAGGCAATCCCTTAGGCAAAGAGCCCTAGCCCCACTCTGTGCAGAGCTGCAGAACATGAGCCAGGGGCACAAGCGCGCATGCTTTGGCTGTGTGAGTGTGCCCGACAGCTGTAGGGAGCACAGTGGGCATGCAGGCAGAGGAAATGCGTGGGCAAGGCTGCGGCCGGCGCTGGTGGTGAGGCTGCTGCTGGGAGCCGGGGGCTGGGGAGCAGCTCCAGCCCCAGCAGCGACACCTCTCCCTGGCCTGCTACTGCCCTCTAAGCGTGCTGCGGGCAAATGCATCTGCTGCTTTGTGCCAGAGTCCCCATCTGCTAGCAGAGGGACAGCGACTTGGTCCAGTGCTGCGTATTGCAACGGCTGTCCCGTTTGAATAGAGTGCACAGTGGTTGTTTCTAGAACAGCTGCCTCCACCAGTGGGCAACTGAGAGTAGTTCTGAAGAAGACTCTCAATCCAGTGCTGTGTGAACACAGGAAATGTGATTCTTTTCTGTTGCAGCTTGTCGCGCCTGCTGTGATGGGCATTGCGAGCAGCGAGATCAGCCGTGGGCCTGACCGGGCGTTGACGGAGGTACAGTGTGAAGCTCTGCTTGGTCTCTGTTCCCTGACTTGAGCCAGCAGAATGAGCCACAGTTGTGCTCTCCTGCTTTTCAAGAGAGAGAGCATCCTTCCGGCTCTCCCGGTGTCCCTGAAGAGCTGCCTTAAAAGCTTCATTTCCTTGCTAGTGGCATCGAGATGGCACCCTGAAATCCTCCTTGTTTGTCCTCAGCTCCTCACCATGGCCTGTGCTCTCTGTTTCAGCCTAAGAGCCAGGGGAAGCCCTTGCTGGTCCAGGAGGAGCCATCTCTTAATATTCCAGCTATTGCTGCTGGCCATGTTATTAAGAGATACGTTGCCCAGGCAGCGGATGAGCTCTCCTTGGAGGTAAGCAGATAAAGAAGGCGTTCCTTGTTGTCACGGACAGAAGAGTATACCGTGTGAATGCAATAGGAATATTCTCACACACCTTCAGAATGCCTTGTGAGGCGAAGCCCAGAAGATGCAGGTCCAGATAGGACTTGCACTGGGTTGGATGCAGGGAGGAGTTCAGCCATGTCTAAAATACGTTTTGATTTGGCATGCTTGCACTGTATTCTGTCTGGTGAGTAAGGCAGTGGCTCTTGTACCTCCAAGCCCAGCTTTCCAACAGGAAATGCCTGAAGAGCTGCCCCGGTGCGATTGCTCTCAATCTGTGCGCTCTTTGGCAGTGCAGAAGAATGGTGTCATCTCAGCTGTGCTTTCCTCCCAGCTGTGCTGAAGCTGGGATTGATGTTGCAATCTCTTGCAGGTGGGAGACCTGGTGTGCGTTCTTGCTATGCCAGCAAAGGAGCTGAGCCCCTGGTGGAGAGGCAAGCGTGGCTTTCAGGTAGGCACGAGCTTCAGACTCCTGGGCACAATTGCAGTCAAGTGAGGAACGTCAGCTTTGAGCTGCTCGGCCTGCACAGGGTGGCTTCTGGACGTCAACAGCTTCCCTGTGTCGCTGTCAGAGGCCTTTCCCTTTGGCTCTGGGCTTGGGTGGGAAACTGTCTCCTCATGTGACTTAGAAGCAAGAGCCTCTCGTGCTCAATAGGCAGTCAGGAGTTGACCATCTCTGTCCTTTGTACAAGCACGGAGAACAGAGCCATCTTATGCTCCGTCAATTGCTTTTGTAGGTCTTCTGGCTGCAAATGTTGAATGAGGGTTACTTTTCTGCGGGCCATTCTTTCTTGGTTGAACAGTTGAGGCCTGAGAAATGCTGCATTCAGTATTCCATCTGTCTTTTTGATCTTGTTCCAGGTTGGGTTTTTCCCCGGTGAGTGCGTGGAGCTCATTAACGGAAAAATTCCTGAGGCCCTCATCAATTCAGCGCCAAAGCCAGGTACGGATGTTACATGTGATGGCGCGGGGAAGTCAAATGGAGTCTTTTTCTGGGTGTGTTCTGTGTTGAATACCTCCTTGATCCATCCCACGTTCTCCTCTGTGTTGATGATCCTTCCTGCATCCCACGGGGCGTAGGGCTGCTGTTTTGTAGGCAGTGAGAATAAGGGCTTGGGCAAATGCTCGAATCCTTGTAGAATGCAGTGTTGGCAATGTTCTTGCCGCTTTGACGTGCTCGGTAGCATGTGTTTCCGCTCAGCCTGGTCGCACTGAGCCCAACCTGAAATGAACTGGTTTCTTCCTTTTGTTGTGCAGTGCCAAAGAAGCATGGCAAGCTCCTCAGCTTCCTTCGTTCCTTCGTGAAGGCCCGCCCAAAGGAACCGAAGCAGCGGGAGATGGAGACGGCGAAGGAGAAGGAAGGGGTGTTTGGCTGTGACCTGGGAGAGCATCTTCTCCACTCTGGCCGTGATGGTAAGGAACAGCCCATTCCTGAGAGCTTCCTCCCTCTGTTGGGCATGTAAAGATGAAAGGGAGATCATCTCTGGCAAGGGGCAGGTTGATAGCGGTGGAGAAACGTGAAATGGGAGTTGATGGCTGAATGGGAAGCTGAGGCTAATGCTCAGAGGAGAGCAGCACACCTGTATTTGCTTAAAGCCAAAGGTGTAAGCCAATGCCACGCTAGCCTGAAAACAAAGGAAGCCTTTTGGCCCAAGAGAGTGTAGTGCGTCAGTTTCCTAGCTCTTCTGGACATGAGGTTTCACGCCTCCATTCCGGTGGCAGCTGTGATGGGACTTGTGGCAGTGTCTCTGGCTTCCCCAGAATTACTTTCTGCAGGCTGCTTGGCAGGTCCTGGCATTTCTTGAAAGCCAAGAACACGTCCGTGTCCAGTTTTGTCCCCGGCTCCTGCCTGCCGGCGACGTCTGCGACAGCCTTTTTTCTCCTCTAAGGAGAGGAGGAGGCAAGCAGTAGCCCGGCTGGGCTTAGTGGATGGAATGTGACAGGGGCAGCGGCTGAAGCAGGACTTGAATCAGGAGCTCAGCTAAGCGCTGGCCCTTGTTCTGTAGTCCCCCAGGTCGTGCAGAGCTGCGCTGAGTTCATTGAGCAGCACAGCGTGGTGCAGGGGATCTACCGCCTGTCCGGCGTGGCGTCCAAGATCCAGAAGCTGCGGTAAGAGTGCTTCTGGACTGTATGTTGTCTTGCTTTGGAGTTGTTTTCGTCTTTCTCCAAGCCCTCTGTTTTTGTGTCCTTCTCTCCAGCCATGACTTTGAGTCGGAGCAGATTCCGGAGCTCACCGTCCGGGACATTCACAGCGTCAGCTCCCTGTGCAAGATGTACTTCAGGGAGCTCCCGAGCCCTCTGCTGAGCGAGCAGCTGCATGGCAAGTTCTCGGTAAGCACAAGGCAATGGCCTTCATGTCCCTCATCGTGGCCTTTCCCATCCACACACACGCCTGCGCACCTTTTTTTGGTCTTTTTTCTGTTGAAGTTGGCGTTTTGATGGACGTCCAGTGGATGTCTCTATACAACAAGCAGCTCGTGCTTCCTGCACACTGCGTGCACCGTAACACCTGGTGTGTGCATCCTGCCATTGGAAATGTGGGAGATGGGAGCAGCAGTGCCCTCTGCAGTTCGGAGGCCCTTTTTCTGTTAGCCCCATACGCTTGACTCGCATGATGTGTGTCTCATTCCCTTTCTGCTTTCTTCCAGGACGCTGTTTGTGCTGGTACCGATGAGGAGCGGTTGCTCCGAGTGCAGGAGGTCATCCAGCAGCTGCCTGCACCTCACTACAGGTCAGAAAACTGCTGCCCTCAGTCTGGGGAGCTCAGCCCTGCTGCACTTCAGAGGGCGATGATGCGATGGCAGGCTTTGTGTCACGCTGGCAACGTGATGCCTGTGTGTGTTGAAGTGCTGGATGTCTGCGTGGGGTGACTGGATTGGGTCAGCTCCTGGGCACGGGGGCACGGCTGGTGCAGCTGATGGCTGCGGCTGTACTGTGCTGGGGCTTGGTGCTGCAGCGTGGCACTTGGGAAAGCTTGATCTACTTGCTAGTAAGCAAGAATAAGCAGTGGCATGAAGTGAGGTTTGTTTGGTGAATGTGAGCATGGCGTGCTCAGTGGTGCTGAAGGTTTGGCTCTTGCTTTCCAGGACGCTGGAGTACCTGCTGAGACACTTGGCTTGTCTCGCTGGGAGCTGCTCCATCACAAACATGCCCGCTAAGAACTTAGCGATTGTATGGGCTCCCAACCTCTTCAGGTAAACTTCTTTTTCCACCTCAGCACAAGGCTTAGATCTGTTCTCCCCACGGGCACACTTTGGAGAGGAGGACAATTTGTGCTCTCTTGGTTTTGTCAGATGGGGCTGGTGTGTCCTTGATCACCCGGGAGAATGTCTTCAGTGGCATCAGTGCTTGCCCACTGCACTGAAAGTCTCCAGAGCCCAACTGGACAGCCTTTGGCTGCCCAAATGCCCAAACGTGGGGAAACGATCTCGGGTCAATGACTTCTCCAATCTGCCTTTTCTACAGATCCCAGCAGAACGAGGCTGCCTGCGCCAGCGGAAGAGCTGCCTGCGTCGAACTGCAGAGGCAGTCGGACGTGGTGGAATTCCTCATCAACCACACCGACGTCCTCTTCTGCTCCAGCTCCACATCAGGCGTCGGAGATGGAGCAGGTGAGCGTCTTCCTGCATGAGCTTTGTCTTGATGAGACACCTTGATCAAATGCAGGCCTTCTCCAGGATTGTTGAGCTACGCTTTTGCTATCGAGGGGCCAGCAGGCTTGTGGGCTTAGATGAGAATATGGCATCCTCTGGGGCTGGATGCGGAGAATGTCCAAGCCCAAAGTTGAGCATGAGAAAACCGTCCTTGTCATGGTGATGTTTTGCGTGCAGGTGAAGCTTGATGAAAGGGTTTTGACCTCCTCTTTTTCCAGTGGTTTGGATAAGCAAGGCTGAGAGATGTGCGGCACCTCCCCCAGAAGTGTGATGGCTGTGCCGCTGCTTTCTGATCCTCCGTCTTAGCTGTGGTCTTCCCTTCCAGGGTGCAGTTCTCCATCAGGTCCCAAGTCTGTGCAGGTGTCTTCTCCTGCCACCAAGCTGCTCACCGTGGAGGAGGCACAGGCACAGAGGGGAGGCCACAGCAGCTCTCCCGCTGTGACAGAGAGTAGAAACATGGACGTGGAAGAAGGCCCCGCAGATGCACAGGGGAAATTCCACACAATCATTGACTTTCCATCTGAAAGGTAAAGAGGACTTTCTTTTCCAGCAGCTTCCTATCAGACTTGCTTGGGTGGGCTTTAGTGGGTTTTTCTCCACTATTGCTAGTGCCAAAACTTGCAGAAGCTACGTGACGCTAATGGGGCGTGTGGTGTTGTACTGAATGTCCCCTCCCTTTGGACTCTGAGGTTCAACTAACACGCAGTTGCCTGACGGGCTCAGTTTAGCCAGAGGGGGCCTTCTACTAATGTCAGAGTCAGAGATGCTTTTGAACTCCCTCTCTGGCTGCACGGTTCCTCAGCAAGCAGTTACGCCTGCCCGCTCAATCAAAGCCCTCCCTTCGATGCTGTCCTGGACAGCTGTGCAGCCTCTGCTCGCATGCTCTGCATCTGGGTTGACATGGCTGAGGGGAATGTAGCCAGCAAGACTCCAGGGCTGAGCTCTAGAAATGGAACGATTGTCAACCGTGTGAATCAGAGCGAGCTTCAAAGTTGTGTTTCAGCAGGAAGCAGGCAGTGCTAGGAACAAGCAAGTGTTGGCAAGAGCTCAGGGCAGCTCTTCCCTCACCCTGCACCATGCACAACTCACACCGCTCCCTCTTTTCTCCCTCCAGACCAAGTCCACCCAGCAGGGTGGAGGAATCCCCAGCATGCAGTTGGTGTTCCTGTTTCAGGCCCAGAAAACCATCCTCTGTGGCCAAACGCCAACTGCAGCGCGATGCCAGGGAGCCCTCAGAAACAGAGGTGGTGGTCCTGGCAGGTAAGGGTGCACATCCAGCTGTCAAAACCCTGCTTGTCAGCGCCATCGAATTCATGCTTGGAGTCCACACAAAAGAGAAAGACAAACAACAAAAGCGCAACAGTTCCTTTCGAGACAGTGCTCCTCCTGTTGCTATTGTCCTATTGGCTTTGTCCTGCTGCCAGTGCAGAAGCAAATCTCAAGAACCACTCTCATCATTCAGCTTGTGCAAGTTTGCCACTAACTGTTTGCCTGTGTATCTACTCCTTCCTAGGTGAACCGAGCCCTCGTCCACGCAGAAGAGCCAGAGCGTATAGCGATGGTTCACTGTGTGCTGGTATCAATGGACAGCTGCTAGGAAGCACAAATCGCTGCAGCTCGGATGACAGCCTTCCATACAACATCAGTGAGGGAATGAAGGTGTTGATTCACGTGGAAGCCCTCATCTCTCCTGGCTGTGCAGAAGACGCTGACCTGAGCCTGCCAGAAACAGCGGTCACCGAGCTGGACTGTGACGGGGCACCATTGCAGTGCAGCCCAGCCCAAGCACAGCCCGAGTGCCCCGACAGCAGCAGCTCCATGCAGGAGCAGGTCAGCGTCAGCCAGGAGGAGCCGAGCCTGGTGGAGGGGGACGTAGAGAGGATGAGTCCCATGTGTCCACCAGACCTCTCACCAAAAGGCCCTCCTGGCTGTGAATGAATAAAAGCACGCTGGTGCTGGATCAACGCCTTGACTGCCTTCTGAGTCTTCATTCCCAGGGATTGGGATGGATGCAAGCAACAGCAAGGCAGCTCATGTTGCAAGGCTATGGCTGTGGGCTGTGCGTGCAGCAGAGCTGCGGGTTTGTTCCCATTTTGTCTGGCTGTGGGATGCCTGCAGCGAGAGCTGTGCTCCCGTAGTGTATGGTAGCAAAGAATCTCCAGCATCCGGGATGCTGCTCATGATCATGGCCAGCTTCCTTGCTATGGCTGTGGCTTTGTGATGCTTTTGAGTGAAAGATGCCTCGGCTGGTCCCCGCCAGCTCTCTCGTCTCTCCCGCCGTGTCCATTCCTGGCTCCCAGCTACGAGCTGGCCCTGCAGAGCATCTGCAGCCCTGTCAGCATCAGCATCCAGCAGCGGCAGGAGGAGCTCCCCGTGAGCAGCATCTGCCCGTCCCTCCCCCGGGCTCTCATTGGTCAGCGGCAGCTCTGTCCCTCCCCCGGCGTCTCATTGGTCAGCGGCAGCTCCGTCCCTCCCCCGGCGTCTCATTGGTCAGCAGCAGCTCCGTCCCTCCCCCGGCGTCTCATTGGTCAGCGGCATCTCTGTCCCTCCCCCGGGCTCTCATTGGTCAGCGGCAGCTGTGTCCCTCCCCCGGCGTCTCATTGGTCAGCGGCAGCTCCGTCCCTCCCCCGGCGTCTCATTGGTCAGCAGCAGCTCCGTCCCTCCCCCGGCGTCTCATTGGTCAGCGGCATCTCTGTCCCTCCCCCGGGCTCTCATTGGTCAGCGGCAGCTCTGTCCCTCCCCAGGGCTCTCATTGGTCAGCGGCAGCTCTGTCCCTCCCCCGGCGTCTCATTGCTCAGCGGCAACTCCGCCGGCTCCCATTGGCTGAGCCGCCGTGCGCGGGAGCGGCCGTTGGGAGCCGGCAGTGTCAGGCGCGGCTCTCGTCAGCGAAGCGCCGCTCCCGGCAGCCCGGGCCGCCCCGCAGGAGAGCGCGGCGTCAGCCGGAGCTGTCCGGGCAGCACCGAGCCGGAAGCCGCGGCACAACGGGAGCGAGTGCTGAGGACAGCTCCGCCGGAGGTGTGCGGGAGAACGGGAGCGGGAGAGGGAGAGGAGCCCTGCGCGGCCCCCCAAGCACACTGCCCTCCCCTCCCCCGTGGACCCCCCGTGGGGTTGGGCTGTGGGATTGGGATGAGGGCTGTGGGATGGGCCGTGGGTTTGGGACAGCCTCGGGTCCCCCAGCGCCAGAGTGCTGCTGCCAGCATCCGGGCTGTGGGGCCCCGCCAGCCCCCCCCAACCCCTCCAGCGCTGCTCCCGGTGCCCCCAGAGCGTTTGCATCCCCCCGGAACCGGGGCTAAGGTGGGCCTGTGGCTACTGGGAGCTGTGGGGAGGCTATAGGGGGATATAGGGATACTGTCGGGGCTGTGCAGGGACTGTAAAGGCGTATGGGTCTATAAGGAGCTGAGGTGTACTCAAGGGGGTTCTGGGGCTGTGGTGAGCCATCGGAGGATTTGTGGCTATAGGTGGCTGTGGGGAGGTTATGGGCGGGGGGGGTATATAGTCAGGGAGGTTGTGGATTGTCCTTCTCTGGAGATACTCCAAACCCAGCTGGATGCCTACAGTACAGCCTGCTGTATGGAGCCTATTTTGCAGGGGGAAAGGATGGACTCAGTGATCTCTAGAGGTCCATTCCAGCCCCTACAGTTCTGTGATTGTGTGACTGTAATCGTTGCTTCTTGCAGCAGTAGAGTGTTTCAGAAGAGGGAAAAAGATGGTGGCCCTGAACTGGCTTTCTGTGGATGGTAAAGCTGTGCTGAGAACTGGGCTGACTACTGCAGCTGAAAAAGCGTGCCGTGTGTGCAGACGCAGAGGAATAACTTTTCCCCGCAGGTGGAGCTTGTCTAAGGTGGGTGTCCTTGCTAGGTGAGCTTCTGCTTTAAAGCATCAAGTTGTAATTTTAAAAGCAAGGTTGCCAGTTCTTTTTTTACCCAAGTGATTTTTTAGCCGGGAGAGATTGGAGGTGCTGTTTGGTGATGGAAGACGTAGAGAGGAAAAGCAAGTAAAAGGCATGCTCTGCATAGCCACCACATGCCATGGGCACCGTTGTCGTTCTGCACAAAGGAGGAGCAGCTCAGCAAGCTTGGCCTGGGCCGTGGGAGGGAGCATACAGACATCTGGACCAACCGGAAACGAGTTAGTTCTTGAGGTTGGTTGTTTTCTGCTGTTTGTCCCACGTCCTCTTGCTCAGTGGTAGATCTGTTCATGTTCAGTGCTAGCAGGAATGTCCCCGAGCATTTTTGTTTCAGCTGTCGCAACGCTTTGTTCCCTTGCTGCTGGGCTGGGGCGTTTGAAGAATGATGCAGGTGCTGGTGCCCAGCCAGGCTTTGGGGCTGAGTCTGCAGAGCAGGGTATGTGTGTGGCAGGACTGAGGCTTGTGGGGGAGCAGGCCAGGTGGAATCCAGTACTTTGCTCTTGTTCTCAGTGTTTGTTTTTGCTCAGGAGGGCAGGTGGTGAACCTCATGAAGCAATGCCTGCAGACGGGGTTTGCGGAGCAAGAGGTCCTGCAGGCCTTGTGTGACAGCCATGAAGCTGTAGCGAGGCTGCGTCAGTGTAAAAGAGCAGAAATCCACGGAGGTGTGAAGGTGAGCTGCGGGCTCCAGTAGTGCAGGAGGGGACATACGTGCTCAGTGTTTGGCTGCTTCTGCGTGTGTTGAGTGTGATAGCACTGCTTGGTTCGTTTGAGTGTATGGAACAAGTGTGACATCCTTTGTGCTGGAGTCGTGTGGAAGGAGTCCTATGTGTTTGCGACCTGACTTGAAGCCAGTGGGCATCACGGAGGAGTAGGGGAAGGGGATGTGGCGAGGCAAGCTGGGGTAAGAGGATGAGGCGTAGGAACAGGAACCTGTTTGGCCGATCTGACGTGCTGCCATTCTCTTTTTGGTTTAGGAATCTCTGTGTGCTTTTTAATGAAGAACAATCTCATTGTTCATCTTGTGAGCGCATTCATTCAGGCCTGTTAGTTGGTGTTGTTCTCTCTGTGGAGCTGCAAGTGAAATGGATACTTCTGGTGTGATGTGCGGCCCCCTCCCGTCTTCTCAGATCAACCGAGTTGGCAAGGCCTGGCTCTTGGTTGGTGAGCTGTGCCCAAGGTTAGGGAGGTTTCTCTTCTGGCCTTGACGTGCAACAATCAGACCGTATAGCCGGTAAGGATATAGAGCAGGCATGTGTTTCTTGGTGACGCGCGTACTCCCTGGTGCAAGGGGGATCGCTCCACCTAACTTGCACACTGTCAGGAGAAATGGTGCTATAGATGTAGGTAGGTCGGACTAATAGCTAATCAGTAGTTGACAGGAATTCGGAGACATATTCATTCCATTCTTGAGAGCCCATTAGCATGCAGTCCCCCTCCTCCTTGCGCGTGCGTAGAAGGTCGTGATGATGAAGGCTTGTAGTTTTCCTCGCGAAGGTTCGTAGTCTTCCTCACTGCACACTTGTGACCCCGAAGGTGGGGCATCCCCCGAACCGGTTTCAGCTTGCCCTGTAGACATCTAATCAGCTCCCTGCCATGTGTTTTCGAGCTGCTCTCAAGTCCTTATCTCGATGGCCTTCATCCTCCCTGTTCTTCCTAACCTAGTGTCTGTGAAAGTGCTTGGAATCCCTTATTTTCTAGCACTCTCTACCTAAACTCCATTCGTTTGCCTCTTATTTCTACTTTGTGCAGCTACTTTCCCTTTTCTTGCTGTGAGGCCCTTCTCTCTCTAACTGCAGGCTCCTGTTCTCACTCTTCAGTTACCCCCTTTTCTATAGTCTAGCAGGGCTTCTACCTGCTAGATCATTTTTATTCTGTTCTACGTGTCCCCCAATTTTTTGTCCCGAACTGGGGCTCTCCTATTCAATGGCAAATCACCTTAGGCTTCCTTTGGCCAAACCAGGCAGAAGAGGCATCCTTCACATCCAGAAGGCAAACTCCACCTACTCATTCCCTAACTTAGTTACTAAAGTGTATGGATCATATGGATTCATCGGCAAGATTGGAGTATTGTAATTGGATTCACATTCAATTAGTAATCCGAAATCCAAAACTTATCTATGGTTTCTTTTCTCCTTCAAGCAAACTCCTTCAAACTTAGGTCCTTTTTGTGACTTGTCTTCTATCCCAAACTTACACTTTCCGTGCTCTAGCCAATCTGGAATGGTCCAATGTAGTGCCACTATCCCATAAACAGGCACTTTTCCCTCCCCTCTAGGGAAGGCAGTGCATATCCAACAAGATTTGTTGAGAGCCTGGCCAATTTTATCAGTTATTTTTAAGTAGCTATTCACTTGCCAAGCTATGACTACTGCTCCAATCATACTGATTATTATCAAAATCTTATACATGCTTTTGGATCCTGATTTTCAGTGGTCCTCTCTCTTGTGCTGTTTGCTGTGGTCCTGGTGCTTTCTTCAGGCAGGTATGACGTATCCACAGTGTAAGTCCCTCTACCTTGGCCGTGGTGTGGGTGGTCAGGAGAAGTTGGTAGGGTCCTTCCCACTTTGGTTCCAGAGTTGAATCTGAGAGAGAGGTTTAACATAAACATATTCGCCTGGCAATACATCATGCACTGGACCATCTAGGCCTCATGCCCTGGCACCGAATACTGCTTGTTCAATTTTCTTTAATTGCTTTGCCAAGCTGACCATATATTCACTCAACACCTTATCCCCCACGTGTATAGAGATTTCCTTTTGTACAGTATAAGGTCGCCCATACAGAATCTCATGTGGGCTTAATCCTTCCTTGGTTCGGGGTTTAGTCCGAATTCTCAGAAGTGCCAAAGGTAGTACCGACGGCCAGTGAATCCCAGCCTCTTGGCCAAGTTTTACTATCTGTAATTTTATCAGGTGGTTCATTTTTTTCCACCTGTCCGCATGACTGCGGACTATAAGGTGTGTGTAATTGCCAATCAATTCCCAGTCATGTGCTTCTTTGTTGGACCACCTTGGCAAAAATGTGGGCCTCGCTCTGCTGAGATTGCTACAGGAACCCCGAACCTTGAAATTAACAGCATGTAACAGCATTTTCGTTACTTCCGCAGCCTTAGGAGTCCTCCAGGGAAATACCTCTGGCCATCCCCAAAAGCTATCAGTTAGTGCCAACATCCAGCGATCCCCCCCTTTTCTTGGGGGTTTCTGGAAGTCACTTTGTCACTGTTGCCCTGGAAGGTTATCTTTCCCAATAGGCCCACTTGAACCCATTTCCTGGTACTAGGATCTGTACTTTGTAATGTCCGTTTGCCCAATACATTTTCTTATCCTCCCTTAGAACCAATTTCTATAAAATACCAAAGGGCAAAACAACATGTCCATCTGTCAGCCTGCTCTCTTCCTTCTAAATCATTAATTAGATTGCTATCCACTTTAAAACATTTTACAGGTTTTGACTCAGGTTCAGCAATTTTCAGTTGACGGTCTGGAATTAAAGCCCTCTTCAACGACCTGTTCTGCTCCCTGATCCACCATCTTCTCTCCACTTTCCGGTACGGTGTTCCCTTTCTGATGTCCTTGACAATGGATGATAGCCACGCTCTTTGTTGATTTACATCAGGCTGTTTTTCCTTGTGCGTGAGCAATCCTTGCTCTCTTCAGCTGGTCCTATGAGCATGTAGCATCCCATCTCCACAATTAGCATCTGTGCGTCTATGTCAGGCTCTTGTCAAGGCACTTATTTCAGGCTTCCTAGAGACAGTCCCCCCAGGTCATGGTTGTGTTTCGGTGACCTTGTCAGTAGCAGTTCCTGCATATCCTGCCTTACGGTTTCCTTGTCTCACCAACCTGCTTGCATCAGTAAGCCAGGTGTCTTCTGCATCTTCTAAGGATTCATCTTTCGGGTCCGACTGGCAAAGGTCCATAGCCGCAGTTGTTTCAAAGCAGTCATGAAATACTGGTTCTCCAGGAGTTCCGCTAAGGAAAGATGCTGGGTTGACAATATTAGTTACAGTTATTTCTGCATCATCCTGCTGTACCAGGATGGCCTGGTATTTCAGGACCCTCTGGGGGTGAGAGCCAATGCCCCCTTTTACCTCCAATACAGTAGACACTGCATCAGATATTAAAACTGTTCTTCTTTGGCCTAGCGTAGATGTCCCAGGTTCTTGAATCTTGAGCACTGGTGCAGCCACCGCCCTCAAGCACTCTGGCCATCTCTTACTTACTTCATGAAGGGGCTTTACCAACAGTCCGTAGCTGTGTATCCACAGTTGGCACCCTGCTGTCATTCCTGAGAATGTACGGAGTTCCTCGGCACTTTGTGGCTCAGGGCTTTGGCAGATGGCTTCTTTCCTGGCAGTCCTTGAGGTTCCAAGTCCAGCTGTAATCTCCTCTCCCAGATAGGTCCCTTGCCGTTGAGTTCTTGGTGCCTTCTGTTGAGAAAGTCGATCCTCATTGAAACCAAGAAATTCAGCACATTTGCAGTCCATTGCACACAGCCCTCTGTTTCTGTGGCATCCACATGCTGCAGTCAAGTTCCACCGTGGGATGGAGGAACCCAAATCTCAGGCTCCCGAGTTGAGCAGTTCTCCAAAATCCTTGGGCTGTTCTCACAGCCCTGGCTAACACTGTCCAGGTGAACGGAGTCTTTTTTGTCCCGGACTGGGGCTCTCCTATTCAATGGCAAATCACCTTAGGCTTCCTTTGGCCAAACCAGGCAGAAAAGGCATCCTTCACATGCAGAAGGCAAACTCCACCTACTCATTCCCTAACTTAGTTACTAAAGTGTATGGATTTGCCGCCACAGAGTGAATACATTCAACAGTTCTATTACTTGCCCTCCAATCTTGTACTAAACTATAGCACTTGCTATCCAAGTTTTCATCGGCAAGATTGGAGTATTGAATTTGGATTCACATTCAATTAGTAATCCGAAATCCACAAGTTATCTATGGTTTCTTTTCTCCTTCTCCAGTTGCATATCCTCCAAGGGATATGAGGCTTTACCCTGAGTGGGCTAGCCGTAGCTCTTGCTTTAAACTTAGGGCTGCATTTTGGCTCTACCAGGCATCCCCGATAGCCACACGGCTAAGCATACCTTAGTGAAGATTTCTGTAACTTCTTTAGGGAAGTTTCTGTTGCTGTTCCCTTGCGTCTGACTTGCAGGTCCCCTTCCCCAGGCATCCTGTGAGGCCCTTCTCAGAGTCTCTAACTGCAGGGTCCCGTTCTCACTCTTCAGGCTTTGAGACATGCCTTCCAGTTGCACGTTGTGTTCTTTGTGTTGTGTTGACCTCTTGAGCTCCAGTGCTAAGGGAGGATCCGAGCGGTAGCGCAGAAGGAACGGTTTAGAGTGGAAGTGCACTGCAAAGGGCCGGAGGCAGCAGGAGCAGGGAAGTGATCATCGCCACTGTACTGCACTCAGCACTGGTGAGTCCTCTCCTTGAGTAGTGTGTTCAGTTCTGGGCCCCTGTCTAGAAGGGGGACCCTGAAAGCCTGCAGTGTGTCCAGAGAAGCGCAATGAAGCCGTGAGGCGTCTAGAGCTCAAGTCTGGTGGGGAGCGGCTGAGGGAAGTGGGATTCCTTAGTGTGGAGAAGAGGAGGCACAGGGAAGACCTTCTCCCTCTGTCCAATTACGTGACGGACAAGAGGTTATGTGGAGGTGGGGGTGGTCCTCTTCTCGCATGGAACTAGTGCTAGGACTAGAGGGAATGGCCTCAAGTTACCTGAGGGGAGATTGAGGTTGGATGTGAAGAAGAACTTCTCCCAGTGAGTGGTCAGCCGCTGGAGGGGGCTGCCCAGGGAGGTGATAGAGTTACTGTCCCTGCGGGTGTTCAAGGGACACTGGATGTTGTACTGAGGGACGTGGCTAAGTGGGAAGGAAATATTGGTGGTAGTGGGTGGTTGGACTGGATGATCATGGAGGTCTTTTCCTACCTTGCTGATGCTGTGACTGTAGGAAAGGCATCTGCTGGGTGAGTGCTTTGCTGGGTGAGCATCCCCCTGCTGGAAAGCAGGCAGCTGTTGTCTTTGCAGACAGCCAGATCCACGGGGATTGGAAGCCTTTGGAACCTGAACCTTGTCTTTCCCGTCTCATGCCCAACAACTCATGCTGTTTGAAAGCAGCACCTTAGAGGCAACCTTGATTTCTCCAGCCTTCTCTGAGCTTTCCTAGCATCCTAGAATCGCTAAGGTTGGAAAAGACCCACAGGATCATCCAGTCCAACCATTTGCCCTTCACCAATGGTTCCCGCTAAACCATGTCCCTCAACACAACATCCAAACGCTCGTTGAACACCACCAGGTTTGATGACTCCACCACCTCTCTGGAATGGCAGCCCATTCCAGTGCCGGGCCACCCTTTCTGACAAGTAGTATTTCCTAACGTCCAGCCTGAATCTTCCCTGGCGCAGCTTGAGGCCATTCCCTCTAGTCCTATCACTAGTCACCCGAGAGAAGAGGCTGGCCCCCAGCTCACTACAGCCTCCCTTCAGGTAGTTATGGAGAGCAATATGGTCTCTCCTGAGCCTCCTCTTCTCCAGACTGAGCAATCCCAGCTCCTTCAGCCGCTCCTCATAAGGCCTGTGCTCCAGAGCCCTCACCAGCTTTGTTGCCCTCCTCTGGACACGCTCCAGGGCCTCGATGTCTTTCTTATAGTGAGGGGCCCAAAACTGGGCACAGTACTCGAGGTGCGGCCTCACCAGTGCTGAGTACAGGGGGACAATTACTTCCCTATTTCTGCTGGCCACACTATTTCTGATACAAGCCCGGATGCCATTGGCCTTTTTGGCCGCCTGGGCACACTGCTGGCAGTGTTCAGTCTAGCATCAATCAACGCCTTCAGGTCCATTTCCTCACCACAGTCTTCCAGCCACTCTGCCCCAAGCCTGTAGCGGTGCCTGGGGTTCTTGTGGCCAAAGTGCACTCTTTGTGCCACGAGAGCTCTCCCGCTTCTCCCTGTGATGTGAGACGGTATGGAAGGCCCTGCGGATGTCTGGGTAGGTGATGTCAGTTGCTCTTCCTTTCCCCACTTTCCCCCAGTGCTGGACAAAGTGGGGAACGGGAGTGGGGGACATCCCAGCAGTGGGTTCCTACCTCAGCAGAACGGAAGGGCTGTTCTGATGGGTGTATTTGAAGTGGAGTGAATCTGATGCTGGTGAGAGAAACGAGGGGCCTGTGCAAAAAAGGAACGTGCTGCATTTTGTGGTGCAAGATGTTCTGGGAACTGCTGCTAACAGTGCCCACAGACTTGGATGAATCTTCAGTCGGGTGCAGGGACGCGTAATGCTCATCTTAGATGTCACGCTGACAGCAGCAGTAGAGAGGCAAATGTCATAGGGTTGCATGCTTTTTTTTTCCTTTTGTTTCAGTCCTAACCGTGGAAGCATAGAAGCGTTACCCAGACCAATTGAGCATTTGCCACCTGGGCTTTCTACCAATGCCATAGGCAGTGGAAGTCAGCATCGCAAGCATCCGTGAGAGCCCTGCAAAAGACTGGTGAGAGTTACCCTGGCGGCCTCCTTTGGAAATCTCAGGTCTCTGTAAGCTCTCAAGCTGTGTCGTAAGTCCTCCCGTGGTGCTGACTCAACTCTCCCTGTCTTTGGTGTAGGAGAGCTGGTCTTGAACTCCTTCCTGTTTCCTGCCTATCATCTGCTCCCTGCTTTGCCCATGGCCCAGCGAGCCTTTTATTCCTCGCCCTCAGATTTGCACGTGTGGATGAGAGCATCTGCTTATGTGCGCTTCTTTTCTGCTTGTGGTGTCAGGCTGAGCGACAGCTCCCAGCCGAGCTTGTGGTGAGCGAGACAGACAGTAGCTGGAGATGGAGTTCTCTGTGTCACTAAAGCATGAGCTTGATGGCTGCCGTGAGCCAAAGCAAGAGAGTTTGTGTGTTTGATTTCTGTGTTGGGCTGAGCGGGTAGAGCAGGGCAAGGGGGCTGATTTGGACGTGCTGCTTTCCCAATACGGTGCTGTTGGCGTGGCAGTGCTTCTGGCGTTGCAAATTGTGTCAGATGTCAATGAATTCCTTGGAATCTGTTGAGTTTATTTGTGCAGGTTTCATTCTGGAGCTGAATTCTTCCCGGACGCTTCTGTGCATAGCCATGGCCTTTGCTTCTTTCTTTCCTCCTCTCTTTGTTGTGTTTGTCACTGTGCAAGCCGTGAATCACCAGGAAGCAGCTGAAAGTGCTCTGGAGTTGTGGGGGACAAACTCCCAAGAAACAATGTGCAGCTTCCAAACCCCAAAGTTTGGAAAGATGAGAGGTGCGCAGCGCTCTGCCTGGTGCAGGACACAATGCGCTCTGCAAGGCGCTTTCCACGAAGACCTCAGGTCTGTGCTGAAACTGCATTCAAAGCAGCCCAGTGCCCCGTGCTTGTTGTACCCAGAGGTATCGGTGCCAGGGGTTGCTGCTGTGTTTGCAATGCCATTGTGTCAGCAGGGTGATGTTCATGGCGTGCGATGCCCTCGGTCATTGAAGGCATCCTTGCAAATGT
Source organism: Gallus gallus (assembly GCF_016699485.2). Taxonomy (NCBI): domain Eukaryota; kingdom Metazoa; phylum Chordata; class Aves; order Galliformes; family Phasianidae; genus Gallus; species Gallus gallus. The sequence goes on from NC_052572.1 coordinate 77,078,211, forward strand.
TCCTAGTGAGGGCCATGTTTCATTGACAGCATAGGTTGTTTTCTGGAAAGTGAAACAGTGTGCTTGTGTACGTCAAGACCACATTCATTTCCAAGTGACCACAGTGCACTTCACGTCTGCTGCCATTGCCCCTCGGCCGTCTTGTGGTTGAAGCCGGTGGGTGTTCAGCACCACAGCGTCCTTTGCGTACTCCCCCCTTCCCGGTGGGATGGGGGAGAGAACTGTGGGGGAAGAAAAAGAAGGTAGAACTCATGTGTTGAGAGAAATCTCTTTGCAAAGGTAGAGGAAAGGACAGAAGTAATGAATATCTATCTATCTATCTATCTGACTGTCTATCTATCTACCTATCTATCTATCATTGAATGTATCTAATGAGTGATGTAGAAGCACTGGCTCAGCACCTCTCAAGCAATGGCCAAGCAGAAGAAGAGACTGAGATGAACTACCACCCCATCCAAAACCCATTCCACTTGATGTCTTATGGTATGGAATATCCCTTTGGCCCGTTGACGTCAGCTGTCCTCATTTGGTTTCCTCCCAGCTCCTTCCTGAGAGCTTTGCTGAGAACGGCCTTGGCTCTGTCCAAGTCTGCTTCTCAGAAATTATAAACATCAGAGTGTTCTCACTGTTGTAGCATCATAAGAGAGAATGAAGAAAAATCCCTCCCACCTGAGACTAAGACAGCCTCCCAGTGTCCGTGCAGCGAGCCGTGTGGGGCTGCAGGTCGTGCATTTCCCTGGCAGCATTGGCCAGGGGTGCTGGGGAGGTTTGCGTGCTCAGCTTGGGCATCACGCTGCTGTGCCTGTCAACACAGCATGCTTCGTGCTCTCCGAGCAGCAGAACAGCGTTTCATCAACAATGTGCCGAAATATTTACTGGAACCAGATGCATTTGTGTCTCTGAGGCTGGGTTTACCCTACGAGCGCTTCTCGAAGGAGCTGTTTTGATTCTATTTGTACGTGTGCGACATCTTATTGTGTTCTGTGCTTTGGTATTACTCTTGGTGGACAGAAGGAGCTGGTGGATTCAGCAGCAGTAGGTTCTGTTGGTTTCCTCTCTGCTGCTTCATCCCTGGAGCTCGCTGCTGCACGGAAGAGTACAGGCGTGTTTATCCCAGGGCTGCTGTAAAGGGGAGCCCGGTTGGCGTAGCAGTGAGCACCAGCTAACGGGCTGTGCAGAGGAGGGCTTTGCAGAAGAAGCAGGAGTGCCTGCGTCCATCTGTAGCCTCGGATATGTTCTGGCGGTGAGGCAGCAGCTGTGGCCACAGTGACTGAATGCAGACTTGTCAAGACCCCCAAGGCTTGGGGCTGCCATGTGGCGTTTCCACCCTCCTTTATATGCCTGGCAAAGCACAGCCACCCTGCACCCAGGGCAAGCGTTTGTCTTAGTGTCGTGTTTCATGCTGTCTTGTGAAGCTCAGGCACTGGGGGCAGCTTCCCCCCAAAGAAAAGGAGGAGGAAATGAGGTCGTCATGGAAGCCAAAAGGCAAAAATGCACTCGGGAAAGAAATTGGCAAAGCAGTCTGGTAGTAGTGCTGTGTTTCTCTTCCTTTATTTCCATCCAGGTGAAAGAGATGGCTGCTCTAAGCCGCCCGTGGATGCAAAGAAGGACCCTAGTGTGCATTTGCCATAGGCCCAGCAAGAGGCTCAACAGCACCAAGCGCTGTGTCCTGCACTTTGGTCCCCACAAGCCCATGCCAGCTTCTCCAGGATTTGGCTGGGATGGAATTCCAACCACGCACTGATTTCTCGAACGCTGGGGTGCCCTTTTGGAATTCTTTGGTCTTGTGACATGGTCTTGCCTCCCCACCTTCTCCATCCATGGTGGAGCAGCCGGGTGGCCCTTAGTGATGTCATAAGCGGCTAGAATGAGGGGAGGAGCAGCGCGTGCTGCGTCCCTTCATTGGAGCGCTTGAGCTCGGCGTGAGTACGTGGCTTGTTGCACTTGTGCACTGATTGAGTCCGTTCGTCTTCATCCCGTCTTGTGCAGCACCTTGTAGGTAAGCTGAGACGGTGCGGGATAGACGGGTGGGCAGCGAGGGCTTGAGAAGTGCTGGCTGGCAGAGCTCCTAGGATCATATTGCTTCGTCTGGACCGTCATACACCATTTTCCCTCAGGCCATCCAGTCCAAAGCCATCCATCGAGGTGGCATTTGTGCCAGGGTTCTTCCCTGGTTCTTCCCTTTGCTAAATTGTGGAGGCTCACTGACCTGCTCTTTCTCTGTCCCCTCCCCACCCTCCGCCTGCTCCCTTGGTGCAGCTTTTGCTCGTGGAAGATCAGAGCAAAGTGACAAGGAACGGCTGCGGGTTCGAGGATCTGCTTCTCCCTTGTTCTGATCTCTTGCCAGGTACGTGCCATGTTTTGTATTGCCACATGGTTCAGCAGCCCGTGTTTAGTCGCACCGTGTGTAGTAACACAGCCTCGTCCAGCTGAAATGCAGCTCTGGTCACGTGTGGGATTTCTCCACTTCCTCTCTAGCTCAACCATCAGCAGGATGCTGCCTGTACTGCTGGGAGCAGCTAGTGTGAAGGAAGGCAATCCCTTAGGCCAAGAGCCCTAGCCGCAGTTTGTGCAGAGCTGCACAACATGAGCCAGGGGCAGAAGCGTGCATGCTTTGGCTGTGTGAGTGTGCCCGACAGCTGTAGGGAGCACAGAGGGCATGCAGGCAGAGGAAATGCGTGGGCAAGGCTGCGGCCGGCGCTGGTGGTGAGGCTGCTGCTGGGAGCCGGGGGCTGGGGAGCAGCTCCAGCCCCAGCAGTGACACCTCTCCCTGGCCTGCTACTGTGCTCTCAGCGTGCTGCGGGCAAATGCATCTGCTGCTTTGTGCCAGAGTCCCCATCTGCTAGCAGAGGGACAGCGACTTGGTCCAGTGCTGCGTATTGCAACGGCTGTCCCGTTTGAATAGACTGCACAGTGGTTGTTTCTAGAACACCTGCCTCCGCCAGTGGGCAACTGAGAGTAGTTCTGAAGAAGACTCTCAATCCAGTGCTGTGTGAACACAGGAAATGTGATTCTTTTCTGTTGCAGCTTGTCGCGCCTGCTGTGATGGGCATTGCGAGCAGCGAGATCAGCCGTGGGCCTGACCGGGCGTTGACGGAGGTACAGTGTGAAGCTCTGCTTGGTCTCTGTTCCCTGACTTGAGCCAGCAGAATGAGCCACCGGTGTGCTCTCCTGCTTTTCAAGAGAGAGAGCATCCTTCCGGCTCTCCCGGTGTCCCTGAAGAGCTGCCTTAAAAGCTTCATTTCCTTGCTAGTGGCATCGAGATGGCACCCTGAAATCCTCCTTGTTTGTCCTCAGCTCCTCACCATGGCCTGTGCTCTCTGTTTCAGCCTGAGAACCAGGGGAAGCCCTTGCTGGTCGATGAGGAGTCATCTCTTAATATTCCAGCTATTGCTGCTGGCCATGTTATTAAGAGATACGTTGCCCAGGCAGCGGATGAGCTCTCCTTGGAGGTAAGCAGTTAAAGAAGGCGTTCCTTGTTGTCACGGACAGAAGAGTATAACATGTGAATGCATCAGGAATATTGTCAGACACCTTCAGAATGCCTTGTGAGGCAAAGCCCAGAAGATGCAGGTCCAGATAGGACTTGCACTGGGTTGGATGCAGGGAGGAGTTCAGCCATGTCTAAAAGACGTTTTGATTTGGCATGCTTGCTCTGTATTCTGTCTGGTGTGTAAGGCAGTGGCTCTTGTACCTCCAAGCCCAGCTTTCCGACAGGAAATGCCTGAAGAGCTGCCCCGGTGCAATTGCTCTCAAGCTGTGCGCTCTTTGGCAGTGCAGAAGAAGGGTGCCATTTCAGCTGTGCTTTCCTCCCAGCTGTGCTGACGCTGGGATTGATGTTGCAATGTCTTGCAGGTGGGAGACCTGGTGTGCATTACTGCTATGCCAGCAAAGGAGCTGAGCCCCTGGTGGAGAGGCAAGCGTGGCTTTCAGGTAGGCACAAGCTTCAGACTCATGGGCGCAATTGCAGTCAAGTGAGGAACGTCAGCTTAGTGCAGCTGTGCACGCACAGGGTGGCTTCTGGACGTCAACAGTTTCCCTGTGTCGCTGTCAGAGGACTTTCCCTTTGGCTCTGGGCTTGGGTGGGAAACTGTCTCCTCATGTGACTTAAAAGCAAGAGCCTCTTGTGCTCAATGCGCAGTCAGAAGTTGACCACCTCTGTCCTTTGTACAAGCACAGAGGACAGAGCCATCATCTGCAGAACCAAGTATTGCTTTTGTAGGTCTTCTGGCTGCAAATGCTGGACGAGGATTACTTTTGTGCAGGCCATTCTTTGTTGGTGCAACAGTCGAGGCCTGAGAAACGCTGCATCCAGTATTCCATCACTCTTTCTTTTCTTCTTACAGGTTGGGTTCTTCCCTGGAGAGTGCGTGGAGCTCATTAGTGGAAAACTTCCTGAGGCCCTCATCAATTCAGCACCAAAGCCAGGTACGGATGTTACATGTGATGGCGCGGGGAAGTCACATGGAGTCTTCTTCTGGGTGTGTTCTGTGTTGAATACCTCCTTGATCCATCCCACGTTCTCCTCTGTGTTGATGATCCTTCCTGCATCCCACGGGGCGTAGGGCTGCTGTTTTGTAGGCAGTGAGAATGAGGGCTTGGGCAAATGCTGGAATCCTTGTAGAATGCAGTGTTGGCAATGTTCTTGCTGCTTTGACGTGCTCTGTAGCATGTGTTTCCGCTCAGCCTGGTCCCACTGAGCCCAACCTGAAATGAACTGGTTTCTTCCTTTTGTTGTGCAGTGCCAAAGAAGCGTGGCAAGCTCCTCAGCTTCCTTCGTTCCTTCGTGAAGGCCCGCCCAGAGGAACCGAAGCAGCGGGAGCTGGAGAAGGAGAAGGAGAAGGAAGGGGTGTTTGGCTGTGACCTGGGAGAGCATCTTCTCCACTCTGGCCGTGATGGTAAGGAACAGCCCGTTCCTGAGAGCTTCCTCCCTCTGTTGGGCATGACAAGATGAAAGAAAGGGAGATCATGTCTAGCAAGGGGCAGGTTGATACCGGTGGAGAAGCGTGAGGTGGGAGTTATGGCTGCAAGGGAAGCTGAGGCTAATGCTCATAGGAGACCGGCACACTTGTATTTGCTTAAAGCGAAGTAGCAAGCCAATCCCACGCTAGCCTGAGAACAAAGGAAGCCTTTTGGCCCAAGAGTGTAGTGCGTCAGTTTCCTAGCGCTTCTGGACATGAGGTCTCACGCCTCCATTGCGGTGGGAGCTGTGATGGGACTTGTGGCAGTGTCTCTGGCTTCCCCAGAATTACTTTCTGCAGGCTGCTTGGCAGGTCCTGGCATTTCTTGAAAGCCAAGAACACGTCCGTGTCCAGTTTTGTCCCCGGCTCATGCCTGTCTGCGACGTCCGCGACAGCCTTCTTTCTCCTCTACGTAGGAGGCAAGCAGTAGCCTGGCTGGGCTTAGTGGATGGGATGTGACAGGGGCAGCGGCTGAAGCAGGACTTGAATCAGGAGCTCAGCTAAGCGCTGGCCCTTGTTCTGTAGTCCCCCAGGTCGTGCAGAGCTGCGCTGAGTTCATTGAGCAGCACGGCGTGGTGCAGGGGATCTACCGCCTGTCCGGCGTGGCGTCCAAGATCCAGAAGCTGCGGTAAGAGTGCTTCTGGACTGTATGTTGTCTTGCTTTGGAGTTGTTTTCCTCTTTCTCCAAGCCCTCTGTTTTTGTGTCCTTCTCTCCAGCCATGACTTTGAGTCGGAGCAGATTCCGGAGCTCACCGTCCGGGACATTCACAGCGTGAGCTCCCTGTGCAAGATGTACTTCAGGGAGCTCCCGAGCCCTCTGCTGAGTGAGCAGCTGCATGGCAAGTTCTCGGTAAGCACAAGGCAATGGCTTTCATGTCCCTCTTCCCTGGGCCTCTTGGCATGGCCTGTCACATACACACACGCCTGCGCACCTCATGGTCTTTTTTTCTGATTTTCTGTTAGCCCCATGAGGTAGACTCGCATGTCTCTGCCACATCCTGCCGCATACTGATGCCACTTTTGGTGCTCATTTCTGGAGATGGTCATTTCCGTATTCACAAAGCTTGCAAGAATTCCCGTTCTTTTGCTATTCCCAACTTATTCCTGGAATGGGAATGGGATTAATAGCACAAGTTCCTGGGAGATGAATGCCCACTGCGAGGAGCTGAGGTGCACAATTAGTCAGGCTGTAAAGCGGCCCAGTGTTTGGACTGCTTGGCCTTGATGGCAGCAGCTGCGTGCCGCTGTGTTCCCCAGCTTTTCTGCCTGTTGGAAGGTATAAAATCCGCCTCGGTGCTGAGCAACAGCGTTCTGTCTTCATAGTTGCCGACCCTGCGACAGGTATCTCTACTGTTCTGTGTCTAAATCCCTCTCTGCTTTCTTCCAGGACGCTGTTTGTGCCGGTACAGATGAGGAGCGGTTGGTCAGAATGCAGGAGGTCATCCAGCAGCTGCCCGCGTCTCACTACAGGTCAGAAAACTGCTGCCCTGAGTCTGGTGAGCTCAGCCCTTCTGCATTTCAGAGGGCGATGATGCGATGGCAGGCTTTGTCTCACGCTCGCAACATGATGCCTGTGTGTGTGTTGAAGTGGTTGCTGGCTCCTTGGGGTTGATGGATTGGGTCAGTTCATTGGCACGGGGGCACAGCTGGTGCAGCTGATGGGTGCAGCTGTACTGTGCTGGGGCTTGGTGCTGCAGTGTGGCACTTGGGAAAGCTTGATCTGCTTCCTATTCCGTGACAGTAGCAAGAACAAGCAGTGGCATTTCTTGAGGTTTGTTTTGTGAATTGCAGCACGGCGTGCTCAGTGGTGCTGAAGGTTTGGCTCTTGCTTTCCAGGACGCTGGAGTATCTGATGAGACACTTGGCTTGTCTCGCTGGGAGCTGCTCCATCACAAACATGCCCGCTAAGAACTTAGCGATTGTGTGGGCTCCCAACCTCTTCAGGTAAACTTCTTTTTCCGTTTCAACACAAGGCTTAGATGTGCTCTCCCCACGGGCACACTTTCGAGAGGAGGACAATTTGTGCTCTCTTGTTTTTGTCAAATGAGGCTGGTGTGTCCTTGATCATCCAGGAGAATGTCTTCAGTGGCATCAGTGCTTGCCCACTGCGGAAGTCTCCAGAGCCCAGCTGGACAGCCTTTGGCTGCCCAAATGCCCAAACGTGGGGAAACGATCTCGGGTCAATGACTTCTCCAATCTGCCTTTTCTACAGATCCCAGCAGAACGAGGCTGCCTGCGCCAGCGGAAGAGCTGCCTGCGTGGAACTGCAGAGGCAGTCGGATGTGGTGGAATTCCTCATCAACCACACCGACGTCCTCTTCTGCTCCAGCTCCACATCAGGCATCGGAGATGGAGCAGGTGAGCGTCTTCCTGCATGAGCTTTGTCTTGATGAGACACCTTGATCAAATGCAGGCCTTCTCCAGGATCGCTGAAATACGCTTTTGCTATCGAGGGGCCTGCAGACTTGTGGGCTTAGATGAGAATATGGCAACCTGTGGCTGGATGCGGAGAATGTCCAAGCCCAAAGTTGAGCATGAGAAAACCGTCCCTGTCATGGTGATGTTTTGCGTGCAGGTGAAGCTTGATGAAAGAGTTGTGACCTCCTCTTCTTTCACTTGATCAGAAATGCAAGGCTGAGAGATGTGCGGCACCTCCCCCAGAACTGTGATGGCTGTGCCGCTGCTTTCTGATCCTCCCTCTTAGCTGTGGTCTTCCCTTCCAGGGTGCAGTTCTCCATCAGGGCCCAAGTCTGAGCGAGTGTCTTCTCCTGCCACCAAGCTGCTCACTCTGGAGGAGGCACAGGCACAGAGGGGAGGCCACAGCAGCTCTCCCGCTGTGACAGAGAGCAGGGACATGGACGTGGAAGAAGGCCCCGCAGCTGCGCGGGGGAAATTCCACACAATCATTGACTTTCCATCTGAAAGGTAAAGAGGACTTTCTTTTCCAGCACCTTCCTATCAGACTTGGTTGTTCGGGCTTTTGTGGGTTTTTCTCCACTATTGCTAGTGCCAAAACTTGCAGAAGCTACGTGACGCTAATGGGGCGTGTGGTGGTGTACTGAATGTCCCCTCCCTTTGGACTCTGAGGTTCAACTAACAGGCATGCTCTGCATCTGGGTTGACATGGCTGAGGGGAATGTAGCCAGCAAGACTCCAGGGCTGAGCTCTAGGAATGGAACCATCGTCAACCGTGTGAATCTGAGCGAGCTTCTAAGCTGTGTTTCAGCAGGAACCAGGCAGTGCTAGGAACAAGCAAGTGTTGGCAAGAGCTCAGGGCAGCTCTTCCCTCACCCTGCACCATGCGCGACTCACACCGCTCCCTCTTTTCTCCCTCCAGACCAAGTCCACCCAGCAGGGTGAAGGAATCCCCAGCATGCAGTTGGTGTTCCTGCTTCAGGCCCAGAAAACCATCCTCTGTGGGCAAACGCCAACTGCAGCGCGATGCCAGGGAGCCCTCGGAAACAGAGGTGGTGGTCCTGGCAGGTAAGGGTGCACATCCAGCTGTCAAAACCCTGCTTGCCAGTGCCATCGAATTCATGTTTGCAGTGGGCTGGTTCCTCCTGCTAGCGTTCAAGCCCGTGCCTACCATCTTCGGTTCAGCCCTGTCTTTCTTTCCCAAATCTGGTGTCTCTGGTGAAGTCAAGATGTGGACCTGCCGGAGCACACCCCTCTCGTGCCTTTCCCCAAGTACTTTTGGAAAGAGACAGGAGATGTGCTGCACTGCAGTATGTCTCAGAATGATTCCTTCTGACACTTAGGATGGAAGGAAGAGTACCCTTGCGACTCCATGTTGCCTCTGTATCAGCAGGCACACGTTTAAAAGAAAGACAAACAACAAAAGCGCAACAGTTCCTTTCGAGACAGTGCTCCTCCTGTTGCTATTGTCCTATTGGCTTTGTCCTGCTGCCACTGCAGAAGCAAATCTCAAGAACCACTCTCATCATTCAGCTTGTGCAAGTTTGCCACTAACTGTTTGCCTGTGTATCTACTCCTTCCTAGGTGAACCGAGCCCTCGTCCACGCAGAAGAGCCAGAGCGTATAGCGATGGTTCACTGTGTGCGTCCATCAGTGGAGAGCTGCTAGGAAGCAGGAATCGCTGCGGCTCGGATGAGAGCCTTCCATATAACACCAGTGAGGGAATGAAGGTGCTCATCCAGGTGGAAGCCCTCATCTCTCCCGGCTGTGCAGAAAACGCTGACCTGAGCCTGCCAGAAACAGCGGTCACCGAGCTGGACTGTGACGGGGCACCATTGCAGTGCAGCCCAGCCAAAGCACAGCCCGAGTGCCCCGACAGCAGCAGCTCCATGCAGGAGCAGGTCAGCGTCAGCCAGGAGGAGCCGAGCCTGGTGGAGGGGGACGTAGAATCAGAGCTCCAGTCCCAGGCACCGGGCAGCAGCACGAGCTCTGAGCCCCTCTCTCCTTCCCAAGAGAGGATGAGTCCCATGTGTACACCGGACCTCTCACCAAAAGGCCCTCCTGGCTGTGAATGAATAAAAGCACGCTGGTGCTGGATCAACGCCTTGACTGCCTTCTGAGTCTTCATTCCCAGGGATTGGGATGGATGCAAGCAACAGCAAGGCAGCTCATGTTGCAAGGCTATGGCTGTGGGCTGTGCGTGCAGCAGAGCTGCGGGTTTGTTCCCATTTTGTCTGGCTGTGGGATGCCTGCAGCGAGAGCTGTGCTCCCGTAGTGTATGGTAGCAAAGAATCTCCAGCATCCAGGATGCTGCTCATGATCATGGCCAGCTTGCTGGCTGTGGCTTTGTGATGCTTTTGAGTGTGGGCTTTTGGATGCTCTTGGATTTGTCGGCTGGTCCCCGCCAGCTCTGTCCCCTCTCCCGCCATGTCCATTCCTGGCTCCCAGCTACGAGCTGGCCCTGCAGAGCATCTGCAGCCCTGTCAGCATCAGCATCCAGCAGCGGCAGGAGGAGCTCCCCCTGACCAATGCCAGGCAGTACTGCTCGGTCTGCAGGTTAGCTGCCACTTACCTGTAGGTGGCTCTTGCAGAAGAAGACTCATACATCAGAGCGTTTTCCTCATCTGCAGCACGCAAATGCTACAAAAGCAGAAACAACCCAGGAAGCTGTGGGTTTGCGAGTCTGCATGGACATCCACTGTCTGTGTTGATGGTGCTCTGCCATCCTTTATTTCCTTCTCCTTGCTTGTCCATATGCTGCTCAGGAATGGAAAGCTGCATGTCCCGTAATTCCCCAGAACCCGACTTAGGTGACTGGTGTCCTGAACAGGTAAGGTCCATGTACATATACAAATCTTTCCCATTGCACAGCGTGCCAGTGCTGCCGGACTTTGTTATGGCTCTTTAGGGCACCTTGCAGGCTGTGTGACATTTTCCTCTCACCTTTCCCTTTCTTTCCCCAAGGTTTTGCCTTGCTTTGCCCTTTTATTCCTTCTACCTTCCTCTGTGTTGCTCAGGTGTTGCCATTCTTCAAGAGCGTTATCCAGTTGTGTTGCACTGCACCTCTTCATGCCTTGGATCTCTCTCTGGAGCACAAGAGCAGATTGAGGGGGGGAGCTGTCGAGCAGATTGAGGTGGAAGTCAAAGACTCAAATCCAATGTTGCGAAGCCACTGCGGATGCCAAATCCCTGCACGGGAGACCTGGCCGTGTGCAGGAGTTACTGCAGGATGAGGAGCTGCTATTGGTCTTCAAGCAGGTAGGAGTTTGTTATCCACGCATAATACTGTATGTATTTGTTGTTGGTGTTTTTTTAAAATCAGTGCCAGTATGCAGTCTGATCCGATGTGTTTGAACAGTGTGGTGTAAGGATTGTCAGCTGAGAACAGCAGCAGAACATGGGGCTGTTGCAGGGGGAAGGCGTGGGGAAGGAAGCGGGGAAAGGAAAGGGAAAGCCTGGAAAAGGAATGGGGAAGGCACGGGGTGAAGGAAGGGGGCAAGACACAGGGGAATGAAGGGGATAGGACAGAATACCTGTAGAGCAGCCTAAAAAGCAGTAACAAGCTCTGGGAGGACCGTAGAGTGCCAGATTCTGTACTGGGTGTTTATCTGTGTGTGTACGTTGTCACTGTTTGTGCCTGGCTGCACTGCTCCAGCCCAGAGCCCGCTGCCTGCAGCTGCATCTTTGCTTCCTTCCCTCCTGCCCGGAGCCCCACGGGTGCTCCCACAACTCCCTTCCCACCCCCAGAATGCCAGAGCAGACACCTGGCAGTGGGATGGAGGAATCCCAGCAGCCCGTTTTCCTTCTGCCTGCAGCTCTCTCCTCCTCTGCCACACAGGGCTCCAGACTGTCCAATGGGAAAGACGTGGGGGAAAGGGAGTGCTGGCAGGAGCGACTGCTGCGGCTGACTGGGGAGGCTCTGCATCCCACGTGCCCTCCTGTGCTCTCTCTCCAGCTGCAGGAGGGCCAGAGAAGGGCAGATGAAAAGCTGCAGCTGAGCCTGATGGACCTGCACAGCTCTCGGGCTGTCTTCCAGAGGTAGCTGTGATTTACATTAGGTAGCTGTGAAATACATTAAAGCACGAAGAAGACAGAGGCTGAGTGAACACCAATATGGCGCTCTGCTTTCTGCCAACGTGCTTTAATTTTGTTGTCGTTAAATGTACTGGGCAGTTACATTTTGGTATGTGGATATTTCAGAACAGTGCAACAGATGCTGGCAAAAAGTAATTTTTAAAACTTTTTATTATTATTATTATTATTTTCTTTTTGTAAAGCTCTTAGCACGGCTTTCCTGAGTTTGGAGGAGTCTCCCTCTGTTTTCTTCGTCTTCACCCCCACCGCCCCCCACTTCTCATTCCGTGTTCTTCCCCCGTCATCGCGACAGAGCACTGACCGCCAGCGATTGCGCCGCGGGCCGCATCGATCCCGTCGAGGTTCTTTCCGCGGTCTCTGCCGCCACCTCGTGGCCAATGCGCGGAACTGCCGCTGTCCGCTGCTCAGTCCTGCAGGCGGCACAACGCGTGCGCGTAGGAATGCGGAAGTGGCTTCGTAACCGCTCTGTGCAGCTCATCCGCCGCTCTCTATTGTGATTAGTCCTCCAGGTCACAGCGAGCATGCGCCCGACGACTCCAAACCAGCAACTGTTGCTCCGAAGCGCTACGCGTGCGGGCGAGCTGCCGGTTCTCGGACCGCCGGCTCAGCGATCTCCTCCTTCTAAACCAGGCTGCCCCTCATCTATTTCCACGGCGGCACCGAACGTACGCGGCCGCCATTCCGCCGATCGGCCACGCGGGGGCGCCAGAGACCGCGGAAACACGTACCATCGTGCAGCTGAAACACAAACATCTGCCGTTCACTTGTGTGAACCTCTGTGTATGTATTCTCTTTTGTACAGACTGCTGCTGGCCTGCTTGTGTTCAAAGAATTTCCACTGAAGTGGACTAAATATTTCTGCGGAATTGTATGCTTTTTTTTTTTTTGGCCTTGATCACCTGAAAGAAATGGATGAAATGATGCGGGGAGTTCAAGTACAATCAAATGTGAAAGACTATGAAGAGTGGGAGACCTATTTGGAAAGTAACAAGAAGGGGAGGGAGAACACTGTCTGGTAGTAATAGCTTGGTGATGTTAAGTTGGTATAAATTAAGTGGGACGCACTTGATGTGTGCTGTATTCCTACCCACATAGACTTGGGTAGAATCTATGCAGTGTAACGTCGCTACACTTGCCATATTATGCTCTTTAGGAGCGTGCTGTGTAGAGGAATATGGGTAAAATGTCAGTGGTGGTACCTTCAGAACTACCACTACGTCAGTGACATTTGGTGTTTTCCAAAGCATGAATCTTGTCCACACACAGTGCTTCTGTAAACGTTGGTATGGGTAAGTCTTGCAGTTCTTCTTTGCTCCAGTGCAGGTGCTGCTATTAGCAAGGATTTTGTGCCTTTGTTTTAAGCGGAAGATGTTCAGGAATGTGTTAACTGTTGACTTGTTGTGGTTTTAATTGTCTGAGTGTGTTCTTTTTTAGGGATGGCATCACTGCAGGATGTGCCCCGTGCCCACCAGAGGGAGTATGAAAAACACGTGGAGAGCATTGACAGTTCAAAGATAACTGCCCAGGAATGAGAGAAGCCTTCAGATGCTGCTATGAATTACAGGTTCTACAGGGGCATGAAAACATACCTAGAGAACTTAGTAAACTGTTTCAATGGAAAAGTACGCGTGTTTTCCTTCCCTTAGCTGCCACCCATTTCTTTAAGATGACAAACCTGCATTCTCACAAGGCAAAAGTGAGATTTCTTATTTGGAATTGATGATGAGAGATGACCAGTTATGAGTCAACTCTATCAGAAACTTGAGTGTCACAGGAAACAAAGGAGGAACAGACCACCCCTCACAGTAACCTAAAATGATTAAGGTAGGATATGTACGCTGGCTTGAGCTGTGGGCTCACCTGGGTTGTGATGGAGAAAAACAGAATGTTATTGGAAGAAGTTTTCTTCAGGTGTAGTAACCAGGGTGTCCTAAAGCTGTATGAGAGGTGGGACTTGCGTGCAGTTTTGGGATCTCAAAATGTATTTGCTTTGCAACATGTGACTAGTAATAAGGATCTTACATTAGATTTGAGTTGGTTTAGCTGGGTTGTGTGAGGATTTGTCTATGTTATCAGCTGTGTTGCTTTCTTTAACTGCAAACCTTAACTATTAAAAGTAGAAAATAAAAATAAAAGATGGAAGGTTGGAAGATGCTGCACAGAGTTTGGTCTCAATGAAGGTACCCTGCAGAGAATGTACTGTCAAATCCAACTACTGTCAGTTGTGCTGCAGCCTGAGGTGTTTTTTATGTAACTGTACATAACTGTACGAGGTTTCGTTGAGATGTTTCCTGTGATGGCGAGGTGTTCAAAGGCAGATTGAGGCAAACTAATTGTACCAATAGCGTCCCGCTGAACGCTTTTTGGTAGGGTCTTAGGTAGTCCTGTAATAGGCAATTGGCATTCAGTTAGTGGCTTTCAGCCTTAAACAGCCTGAAAAAACTCTAGTGAGCAGGCTCTGTTGTCAGTGGGCATACTGTACTAGATGTCCTAGTTGAAATCCTTACCGAAGTAGGACGCGTAGTATCACTTCTCCGTGGTAGAATAGTGAATAGAGCATGACCAAATGCTCCGTCAGTTTTGAATTACTGATCTCAGTGGCTGTCTATCAGTACTTGAAAAGAGAAACTGAGTCAGTTTTCCAGTAGATATTAGGTTGTTTGGGACGGCAGGCACTGTAGAACAGGAGGACAAAGAAGGATTGACTGATAACTGGCAGCAGCTTGAGTAGAGTGAGCCTGGGGATGTAGCCCTTTCTGGTTCTAACTGGTGTGCAGGTGGGGTGGGTGCAAAGCATGCAGACTCTGAGTGTGTGTGCACTCTGGGAAGCACAGCTGGAAGCGTCACCAGAAAGGGGAGAGAGGAAGGGTGGATCTGGGGTCCCTCCCTGTGCTCACTCAGGTGCTCACCTCCCGGTTCAGGCTGTGACCTGGCAATCCCCCTGCACGAGGGAGCAGCCACAGCTGTCCTACAGTTCACTGATAATACTGACTGTGCTTTAGACTGGACACTGTGAATTTTTCATCAGGAGGTTTTATTTACTTTGGTTAGTCTCCAAATGAAGAGCAGAAGCAGAGTCAGTGTTCTGCATTCACCTCTTTGTCTTGTTCCTGTCTTCTGGTAGCTGGGAATGGCAAACCAAGTAATGATGGATTGGAGAGTGATGAAAAGATGAAGCTTCTGAAAACGTGTGAGCATCGAAGGTATGTATAATTACATCTAACTGTAGTAAGTGTGTATCTGCTTCCTGTTACTTACAGAGGGATGAAGGCAAATCTGTGCGGTTACTAAGCGAGGTGATACACACACGTGCAAAAATGCCTTTCCTTTCCAAAGCTCAAGGTACATGGAAACCATCTGTTTGTTAATGGGGGGTTTTCTTCCTGCTGATTGGAATCTGAATGTTAATAGGTACTATTAATTTAACATAAGTTGAAGTGAGGCTGTTCACGAAACTGTAAGTAGATTTTCCCCTGCTGTTGGAATAAATGATATTGTGATTATATATAGGAATACATTGTTGTGATTATTGCACAGATGACAAAAATAGGCAGGTGGTATTGTTGCTGGTGGGGTGGCAGTGGGTGCATCAGATCATCTAACCTACCCTCTGTTATCAGCGTAGGCCAGGTGCTACATTTTGAACGTCGGGGTCTGCTGCTGACCTTAAGTTACTGGGAGCTCTGAAACCGTTCCAGTTGCATTGGTGCCTTGACTCAGCACTGTTTAGACACAGGTAAGGACTTAAGAGTTTTATTGGTTGAAAAACGACATAATAAATCTTTGCTTGAAGCAAACTGTTAACCTTTAACGTTAAGTAATGTCAATAATTACATACAAGAGGTATGCTATGCAAATGATAGGTATAAATATAATTTTCTTGTTGATTTTGCATGCTCTTACGGTATGTGGTGCCAGCAGTAACGTTTTTTAGCCCCAGTGAGACTTGGATGCAGTCACAGTTTCCATGCAAGTTGTTGCATAAGCTACATAGAACTGAGATGACTGGACTGTTGAGAGCGCAGTAGTTTCTTACAGACTACCTCTGGCAGGGATAGTATGGAGTACCATGTTAGATGTTTGGTGTTTCAGGTGGGGGGAGTTCCTAGTATGAATGTGGTGAAGTGAAGGTCGTTAGAGATGCTTTTAATGTCCTTTGGCAGCTCACAAAGTACCTTACTGTTACAGTCTGTGTCTCTAGGGTTGCATACTTACTTCTGCTTCCTCACTGTGTTTCCTTAGGCTATTGCTCTCACCGGGTGTTCTTAGTATATCACTGAGCTTTCTTTTACGTATGTACATGGTGAATAACTCACCTGAGTTCATTACAGAATGCAGGACTTGCAGGCGGCAGCTGAGAGAGCGTTCACAAACAGCTGGTCACCACGAAGGCATGCCGAGTGATGAAGAACTGGCTCTGACAGAGGTGACTGAATTCCAGAAGAGCAAAGGTTGGTCAGGATATGAGAGCAAAATTCCTCCGATATTTGAGAAGGATTTTCAAGGGAGAGTGAAGAAATACTCCTTTTGAATGGTATATCGTTTATTTTCTACAGCATAGAATTAATGCATTTAAACAATTCTGACCAATGCCTTAGGAAGAATAGATAAGACTGTAGGCTTCTTTAGTTTAATCAGTTTTTTGTCCAAAGTTGGAATGTATTTCAAATTGAGATTTGAACTGCCTTAGTGAGCAGGTCACGAGGAGCTGGGAGAGGCACGATGCGTATTTGCTGAATAACAGAAGGAGGATTTTCCTGTCTGAGCTTTTAAGAGACATACAAAATATGAAATGTAATGGGTATTTAAATCTGTGCAGTTGTTCAAAACCGCAGAAGTCTTTTTGTGGTCTTCTGTATCTTTTTTTTTTCCTGAAAAAGGCTTTGCCAGAGTGCAGGACGGGGGCATGCTGCTTGCAGGGAAGACTTCTGTACAGGAGCTTTGCCGTGGGTTATAGAGGCATTCCAGAGCTTGAGATAAGTGTTGTTAACTAGAAGGAGGACATCTTTTCCTCTTGTCAGGTTGCTTGCATATGAATCACTTGCATCTTTATTAATGTGGAGCTGTTTGCTGACATTTTGACAACCCTACCCTCTGAAATCTAGCTTTACATTCAGTTTTAGCTTGCTGCTTTGGTCCATTCAGTGATTAGAATCCATGTAAAACTGTTAAATGAGAATCTTTTGGTATCATTAGATACATTTTTGCATGGAGCTTTTTCTCTCAATCCTGACAGCTGAACAACTAACGGGAATGATCTTTCAGCAGAATTCTACAGACCTGAAAGAGATGCCCTGGTTCAGAGCTGTAGAAGGATTCAGCGATGCCAAAAAGCCGTCTGAATCAAAAAGAGATGATGATCCTGATGAAGAAGTTTTGCCTAGAGTGATTGAAAAAACTATCCTGCCAAAAATTACAGGTATATTAAGGTTGTCTTGAGGACGTTCACTGCAGCTAGGTAATGAAACCTTAAATAAGTGGTAATGTAAAATTATGTTGATAGTTACAATTACTTGTTAAGGTTACTGCAAATGAAAGGTTTAGCTTTTTGAATGTTTACTTCCTTGAAACTAGAGCAGATAGCCACTTGGATATCATGAATGAAATAATTCCTATTTTTCAGCATTTGCCAAGAATGTGTGGGATCCTTTATCGACTTCACAGACTGAGTGACCTTACACAGCTTTGCGATAACGTGTTTGAAAAAACAAGTCCTGTCCAGAAGGGAATGCAGTCAGGCAAAACAGGTAAAGGCTGTTGTGGTAATGGGGAAGGAAGTTCTTGATACGGTGTATGCACTTCACTGTAAATATTCACTGTAACATACACTTAGCCCAGTTCTGGTTTTATTCTCATGCAAATCTGGGAGTTTATCCAGCATAAAGTAGGTGAAACTAAGTTGATGTTTAGGCCCTTAGTATGAAAAGAAATAATAACAAACGTTTATGCAGTCGCCACACTTGACTTCAGGAAGAAGCTTTAGATAAGGTTCTGTTTGTATAGTAGCTGTGGTGTTTTGTTGTGTTTTTTTTAATAGAACCTCATAGCTGGAAAATACATTAATCTCGTTATCCAAGAGGATTTTGTTTAAAAAAAAAAGAAAGAAAGAAAGAAAGATGGTTAAAGCTGAGACTTGCTCACAGGTCTTTAATGCAGTCGTGATCTTAGTGTCTATTATATACAGTGGCTCCTGCATTCAACTGAATTAGCATTTTGCTTTTCCACATGAACAAATGTGCCTTCTACTGTTTCATTGTAGGAATAGTTACCAAACATTAATGTTTATTAACTCATTCTGACAAGAGTAACTACGCAGTCAACTTAGTGCTTTTTTGCTCCTGTAACTAAAAGCTTTCATAAATGGAAAGTTCTTAGTTTATGGGGCACAGCCCAGAGTCTGGTTTTGTGATCTTAACTTAGAGTATCTGAGGGCTTGTGTTATTTGTGGTGGTCTGTTCCCCCTTCTACTCCTGACTCCTCCTTTCTTTCCTGAAATAGTTGATATTGCTGATGCTTATTGCTGGACGCTCTTAGAGAGAGGATAACTGGTAAGAGTCTGGTAGGTGTGGGGTTAAGACACAGCTGGGAGAAGAGTGTTGCTAAGCCTGATGCAGCATGTTTGTCTGGTTACAAGCAGTGCTGTTCTGCTGAGAATCCATTAAACACATACTCGAGTGTTTCCAACTGCTAATTCCATTGGGTATTGCAAGGAGTTTCAGTTAACAGCTGTTTCCTTAGGCCTTGATTCTGGTTGTCACTGCTGAAAGAATCCCATAGTTGTAATTCATCGGTGTTTAAGAGATGAATTGTCTGTTTGTCTTACTTTCAGGTCAAACAAAATCCTTATTTCCTCTTCCTCTTTTTCTGACCAGCACTGTGGAAGACAAATCATCGCCATGTTCAAAATTCCAAGGCAGACGGTTTTGGTCAGCTGTTGAGGTAAAGAAAAAACACCGATCTTGTCTGTGAAAATCATTTTAGTTAAAAGGAGATTGTAGTCTTTGAGGAAATGTATCTTCAGTCAAATCTGATTCCTGAGAGTTTAATGTATTTTAATAGGAAGGTTAGCTGTTTTCGTCAGTGAGCTATTTATGCTCACCCACCTCTGATACGTAGTCAAGAGACTTTAATTTCATCATCTGTTCCTGCTAACCTTCCATGAGATCAGTCATTGGCACTCTGTGGATAGGTCTGTTTCCTCAGTATGTGCATACAGTGCCCATGTTGCTCTCTGTAGAGTAGAATCCCTGCATGTGCGTATAAGCGTATTAGTATAGCTTTATTCAGTCTAAAGTGCTGAGTTAGGAATGTCTGAATGCCTGTGATTCAATTCCCTCTTAGATTCGTTTCCTCTATGAGTGTATTTGGATTCGTACTAAAGATGAGGTTTAGATGCAGGAAAACACATTAACGTCCCAGTTCCCCTGCTGTGTGTGCTAACAAGGCCATGGTGACAGCTCCTGCATAGGCTTCCTGCTGCCATGTTGCACATTCCTGTAGAAAAATCAGGGAATTTGGGAATGTTGAGGACTTGCCATATTCACTCCTGGGGCAAGCTGTTGTGTAAGGGTTTGTCATGGACAGATGCAGAGAAGACAAGAGGGAGCTTAGTACTGATACCTGGCAGACACGAAACAGACATAAGATTCTGGTATCACCTTCTGAGATTGTGTATTGCCTGACTTAAATGTCCTGTCAAATACATGCAAGTTTCTAAAAGCGAGACCAGGTGGTCTTTCACTGCAGATTGAAGTTTTCTCCTTTCAGTTTGTTTTCCATCCTCACTGTCAGGGTTCTCTTTAGAAGTGGTGATGTGCAGAACAGTTGAAAATGTGTTTGTGTTGGGTATCTTCTGACAGTTTGCCACTCTTTTTTTCTGGAGTGAAGTCAGTGAATTCCGTTTACCCCAGAGTAAGTAGTACTGCGGGTCATGCATTAAACTCTTTGGATCTGTTCAGCAGCTTATTAGTGTGACTTATCTGTGCTTGAGACTGCCGTTGTGCAGCCCCTATTGGTGCTGTCTTTCAAAGCAGGTGATCATCTGCAGGCTGCCTATCGGGAATGTCCTCTAAACCATGCCCAGAAATTGTATGGGAGAGTACTCACAAAGGGCTGGGCGAGAAGAGGACAGGAACTATTTTAATGAGGAAGTACAGTTGATGAGGTTTTGATGTTTGTGCCATCATACAGTCTAACTTTCCTAGCAGCTCATGGAGTCAAAAGGAAGTGTCCTGCCAAAGCACTCCAGAGAAGTATGCAGTAGTCGTGGGCTTTGCGACTGCTTTCTGACTGGTGACTGCTAAGATCACGTACTGTGTCTGTGTGGGTGAACTACCTTGAGGTTAACAGTTACCTTGACATTAACCATTCTGTGTTGAGGGGGAGACCAGCGATGTTCTTACGCTGGGCTTAAGTCTTTTTAAATAGTCATTTCTACAGTGATAACAGGTAACTGAAGACAACTCTTGCTAACGGAATAATACTGAGGTCAAGTACAAAAGAATCTTTTTGCTGCTATGGATCAAGGCTATCAACCTTACCTGTGTTATGAGGCTGGTGGCGTTTAATCTATGTAGCGTATGTTAGCAAATTGTTAATGAATTGGAAGGGTAACATGCTCTTTATTTCCTTGGGGGGTGATGTGTGTATGTATGAGGGTACAGCTCATAGGCACATGTAGAATTAATCTACTTCAAAATATTATTTATGATCTGTAGTTTTTTAGTGACTAATTGGCAGTAAGCTTGGAGAGAATAAATCTTGTTTTTTGAGTACTGAGATTGGATGGACATGGTATCTTTTAAGTTTAAAGAGGAGGTTCTAATGCACCCTCAGACATCGGATATGCATGTTCTGTTCCTTCATTACTGCAGGTGCTCTCCAAGGTTCTCCTTTGGGATGGGACTGTACAGGAAGACACAGTCCGTGGTGTGGGACTGAGCAAGCTGCTGAATCGTTACCTTCTTCTGAACCTCTTCAACACACCACCATGGGCCAGAAAACATAGAGAAGTGTAAAGAGGTGAAAGGTCTTATTTCCATGGGGACAGATGTAGTCTGAAGTGTAATTATTTAACATTTGAAGTTGTTTTTTTGTTTGTTTCTTTGTTTTTTAATGACCTTGGTGTATAAAAGAATTTCAAAGCAAGCATTGGTTCCCAGGCTTTAGGAATAACTGCTTAAAATGACGGTTTTGTTTTTTGAAGAGTAAACACTGCCAATAATAACTGAACTAGCCAAAAGGACAAGTCTGCCAGAAGTGGTGTGACTTAGTTTTATTGAAAGCCCTTTTTTTTTCTTTTTTCTTTTCTTTCAGAATGCTCTCTAGGGTGAACAGGTGGTTGCATGCTTCCCAGAAAGGTGGTTCCAAAATCTTGGAAGTGGGTCAACTCTCCCCGAGTCAGTGAACTTCTGCCAGCATTTGGTTCAGTGAGCACAGTATGCTTCACAGGAATAACCACAGGTAACAAACAACATGTTCTTTGGGATGCAGCACTTCCTCATATTCTTTATGTTAGTATTTCTTTTAGGGACGTGGTTCAGTGGGCATGGTGGTGATGGGTTGACAGTTGGACTAGATGATCTTTGTGTTTTTTCCAACCTTAATGATTCTATGATTCTTAAATTCCTCAAGCCTCATGCATTTAACACTTTCAGTGATGTAACTTCCAACATCTACTGTAGAACTAAAGATGCAATCCATAATGTAAAATGGATTGCTTTTGCAGTACTAGTTCAGGCTAGTTTGAGGCTCTAGATGTTGGGTGCAGTTAGTGGTCAGTGTAGCTCAAGGCATGTTTTAGCTTTATTGATTTTGAAGTCAGGTGTGAATGTGTTGCTATGTCAACTTGTTTTTGTAATAGTGATGAAACTGAAGAAGTTGTTCTCCTGTTGGTGAAAGTCAAGGCTCTGCGTATTGCTGAAGAGCTCACTGAAGAGTGCAAACGGGAACATCTTAAATCTGTGATCAGGAAATAAGGATTTCTTTGAAGCAGCAGTTCTTTTACTGAAACAAGCCTGATGCTCATTCTAAAAAAGTGGTCATGTTTAATGATTGGACTGCCTACGGTTGTTTTACTGTGAAATATTTTGATTTTTTTTTCCAACTGTCTTCTGATGCCATCTACTCCTAGACAGAATCACAATCATCAGTGTGAAGTGCAGGTGTTCTGAAATATATGACGAAGCCTCATTGCTTTGTTCTTTTGGGAAGGATGACTGCAGTAAGTGCCTGTAACATTACCACTGCTGGTGAGCAGACAACTTCACAAGCTGTTTTCAGTACCACACCAAATCACTCTAACCCAGGAGTCACTGAACTCTAACTTATTGTCCACTTAATGAGATAACTCTACCGAAACTCACAGTGAGTTCCTCATAGCTTTCTGACCCTGACACAGAAGCAGGAATTCTGTGTGCAGTGAGAAGTCTGATCTATGAACATCTACTGATGGTAAACGGCTGTTCAGGAAGGTAAGAAGTTGCACAGGAGAACGTCTTAACTACACTTAGTCTTCTCCAGAGTATGATTTGTAGTGGAGCTTTGTACTAGAGATACAGACTGGACTTTGTGCACACACCTGGAGTTGTCACCCGCCCTCATTTATCAGACAAGCAGAACAACAACTCCAGTTACCTTGTACCCATGTTAGATTTCTAATGTTGTGTAACTTCGTATATGTGCAGTAAATATTACTGCTGCAGAATAAGAAGGATGTTTTATTGTAGAAACAGCAGTGCGTCACAAATTCTGCTAAGTTTGCTATTGCCTGCTTCTCTAAAATGTTATTTATGGGTCTTCCATTTAACTCTTGGGGGCTTTTATTCCCTATGGTTTTTCTGTTGTTTTTTATTACAGAATATGTATTTTTGTAAACTGTTTTAATTGTAAATAGCATTCATCAGTGTTATAGACAACAATGACTTTTAAAATAAAAGCAAAACCATTATTTTGAAAAGTAAAGACGTTTTTGTGTTAATGAGACTTTTAACGCTTTCAAGTCTCCAACACGGCAGGAATGTTATGTGAAGTATGGAAAAAAACTGTGGCACTGCTGGCGCTTCATTATCTGCAGGATTTAGGAGTTCTGTTGTAAGTAATTGTGCACTTCTACTTTCCTGAGTGCAAAGAAAATACAACTGATGGGTAATCAGCTGAAGCATGTGATCTCCGTGCTTGCTTTTGTCTCCTCTGCTTCCTTATTCATGTGGAAAGTTGCTCCCGAAGAAATTAGTCTTGTGCTGCTGTGAAATTGGAATAGGTTCTATCACGCTTTACCTCTGTAGAGGCTTCTTCCAGTGGCTGCAGACGTCACTCGTCATGACTGGTAAGCAGGGGAAGGCGATTTTTACTGGAGCTCAGAAGCCCCATCCCAGTTGAGTATCTTTGAGAACCTACTGTGCCACTTTGTGGTGAACCTTGCACCCATTCACACAATCCGACTGGAGTAACAGCTAATCTGGCTTCATTCTTTCAAGCTGGTTTCAAAACGTTGGTATTACTGCTTTGTTGTCAGGTTACTATTGGTGCTTTATCAGATGTCATTTCAAAAGTGCCTTTACAGGACAGCTAAGCAGCACTTACACTCAGATTGTCCAGCTGGGCTTCTGTACATCTGCTTCCCTGCCATAGCCTTCTGCTGAACCTACTGAGTGAAGCATTTTCACAATTGGCCCCTGTCTACTTGGCAAAGGCAGAAGAAACAGTTATTTGGAAGTGACAACACAATAACTGCAAACCCCTTCTGTTAGTTGTGATTTAGAAGGGAAGGCAGAAGCAGGGCTGAGCACACTGTAACAATGTTTTCAGGAAGGGACAGTTTAACATTCAGACAAGAACTGCTGAAATTTCACTGTCTTTTATTTGCATATGAAACTTGAAAACTGACAATTCTTACATTGAACTCAAAGCTGTTACTTCTTCAGCTCTTCACTCGCTTCCCTCCATATTTTTTCCTCTATTTTGAAGTATCGTACTCTCGCAGCATATCGAATTCCAGCCAGGGCTGCTTCCACTTCTGTGCTTCCTTCATTTTTTTTCTCGGGTAGCTCAAATTTTATTCCTTTTATGTTGTATTTCGGCCTCTCCCACCGTTTTGACCATGGTTGAGGTTTCATTCTGACCTGCAGCTAGAGGGAAAGATTTTTTTAAAAAAAGAAAAAAGGTATTAAAAGGTCAGAAGGTCAGAATTCTGACTGTGAAGCAAAGCAATGAGACAAGTGCTGCTTTAAGAGAAGAAAGCAGCCCGATCTGTCAGCAAACTAAGGGACTACTGGACACCAGTGGGAGAAAAGGGATTTGGGGGCTGTGTGGCTGTTATGTTTGTTCATATACCTAAATAACACTGATTTATTACACCGTCCTTAAGTTGATATGCTGTTAACTCTCTTCTACGCTTCTTACTCTGTTACTTACTAAGGAAAGAAGAATAGGACAGCAGCCGTTCCTCCTTTTCCCTGTAAGCTAAGTTGGATAGCATTCTTTTACCAGTCTGCCAGACCTTCTGAGATGCAGATCTCGCTAACTGCTCCTTCCACCCCCCACATCAGTAGCATTAGGTTTCCATAGCGCTGGCTGTTCTGTCTGCACAGTGTAATACAGAGGCATCTGCAGGCCATTACTCCTTGCACGTCTCCTAAGTTACCAACTTTGGTTATGAATGTTCTTTCGCTACAGGAGTAGCATTAAGGTACCAGATTTTACATGCTTGTATCACCTTGATAACTACCACAACCAAAAGCTGTTTAACAGCCTTCGAGGCCATTGTAGAATGGCCCCTTGGAAGAGACTCACAAGGATCATAGGAGTTCAACCCCTGCCTCCACATAAAACCAACCCCTGCCTCCACATAAAACCAGCCACACTATGTCTGAGAGTGGTGTCCAAAGGCTTCCTTGAACTCTGGCATGTTTGGGCCTGGGCAACCTGTTCCGTGCACAATCAACCTCTGGTGCAGAAGCTTTTCCATCCTGACCCTCCCGTGATGGAGTCCTCCATCTGGCTCTGAAATGGAGCCCTGCAGAAACCCCAGGTGACTGCTCACCATCCTGATACAATCCCTGTATCAGTCAGAAAGTTAACTAAATTATCGCCTACGTTCCCACTAAAAAATTAAACTCCTGCCTTGTTTACAGGTATTTCTTCATGGTCTAAATGAGACACAGATGAAAAAAACACTTTTTTCATCACTTGATAGTAAAAGATAATAATTTTTTTCCTACTGTTTTTTACGAACAGCTGAAGAGAGCCTACAGGAGGCACCACATTCAAGTGGTTATCTTGTGTTGGCAAAGCTTAAGGGGACTCTTAAAACTCTTTTCTGCTCCGATGAATTATACTGTGCCATAGAAATCTCCTTATGCTCTGGAGTTCAAGAGTCTGGCAGCTAAGTTGAAGGCACGCTTCCTGACACAGTACTGGCCAGAGGGCCACTACCAACAGATTATTTGCATGGGGTCACTGTGTTTCAGACAGCATGGAGACTTGGCCTCAGAGCCAGGGAATGGCTTGAACACCTCCAGGGACAACAGTTCCACCACCTGCCTGGGCATTTCGAGAGGACATTTTTCCTAGTATCCAACCTGAACCTCCCCTGGCACAACTGAAGGCCATCACCTCTTGTCCTCCTGCTGCTCCTTGGGAGGAGAAGCTGACTCCCACGCAGCCACAACCTCCTTTCAGGTAGTGGTGCAGAGAAATGAGGTTTCCTTTGAATCTCCTCCAGACTGAACAATCCCTGCTCCTTCAGACACTCCCATGATATTGTGCCCCAGATCCTTCACCACTCTGTTGCCCTTCTCTGGACGCGATCCATGGGCCCCAGTGCCTCTCTTGTAGTGAGGGGCCCAAAACTGAGCACAGTACTGGACGTGCAGTTCCACCAGTGCTGAGAACAGCAGGCAGATCGCTTCACCAGTCCTTCTGACTGCGCTATTTCTGACACAGGCCAGGATGCTGCTGGCATTCTTGGCCACCTGGGCACACTGCTGGGTACGTGCAGCCAACTGTTGACCAATACCCCCAGTGTGCAACGTATCACATCGTCACTCTCCTCTCAGAGGCAGCACTGCCACTTTAAACACTCCGCCGCTTAAAGCAGTGCAGGTGGGCTTCGGAGACATGAAAAATGCTTAGCACAAGAGGAATTCCATTTCACAACAAATACGTGCACTCAGCTCCCAGCTGACCTCGAGATGTGAGGCAAAGGCAGAGGCAGGGCCCATGTCTCTGTCACC
>NC_052572.1:77104015-77182460 GCF_016699485.2 Gallus gallus
TTTGCTCCAATGGAGGTGCTATTAT
This sequence comes from Gallus gallus, assembly GCF_016699485.2. Classification (NCBI taxonomy): domain Eukaryota; kingdom Metazoa; phylum Chordata; class Aves; order Galliformes; family Phasianidae; genus Gallus; species Gallus gallus. The sequence goes on from NC_052572.1 coordinate 77,104,041, forward strand.
TAGCAAGGATTTTGTCCTTTGTTTTAAGGACATAAACACTTTGTTTATTTTTAATAAGTAAATAAGCTAGAATCTGCTGTACATGCACTTCTCCAGCAGCGAGCCGTGTCGGTACTGAAGCGAAGGCAGGATGAGCTGGAAAGAGAATCTACTTATATGCAGCACCTGACAAGTTAGTATGAAGTTACCAGTTACTTTCTTACTGAATTCTCATTCTTTAAGTAGAAACACAGAGTTAGTTCTTGGATTATATTTTATTTTCATGTGTAACGTTTTCTCCCTCCCTGCTGTCAGTGGGCATACTGTACTAGATGTCCTAGTTGAAATCCTTACCGAAGTAGGACACGTAGTATCACTTCTCCGTGGTAGAATAGTGAATATAGCATGACCAAATGCTCCGTCAGTTTTGAATTACTGATCTCAGTGGCTGTCTATCAGTACTTGAAAAGAGAAACTGAGTCAGTTTTCCAGTAGATATTAGGTTGTTTGGGACGCAGGCACTGTAGAACAGGAGGACAAGGAAGGGTTGACTGATAACTGGCAGCAGCTTGAGAAGAGTGAGCTCGGGGATGTAGCCCTTTCTGGTTCTAACTGGTGTGCAGGTGGGGTGGGTGCAAAGCATGCAGACTCTGAGTGTGTGTGCACTCTGGGAAGCACAGCTGGAAGCGTCACCAGGAAGGGCAGAGAGGAAGGGTGGATCTGGGGTCCCTCCCTCTGCTCACACAGGTGCTCACCTCCCGGTTCAGGCTGTGACCTGGCATTTCCCCTGCACGAGGGAGCAGCCACAGCTGTCCTACAGTTCACTGATAATATTGACTGTGCTTCACTCTGGACACTGTGAATTTTTCATCAGGAGGTTTTACTTACTTTGGTTAGTTTCCAAATGAAGAGCAGAAGCAGAATCAGTGTTCTGCATTCACCTCTTTGTCTTGTTCCTGTCTTCTGGTAGCTGGGAATGGCAAACCAAGTAATGATGGACTGGAGAGTGATGAAAAGATGAAGCTTCTGAAAACGTGTGAGCATCGAAGGTACGTATAATTACATCTAACTGTAGTAAGTGTGTTCTGACCAAAATTCTGACCAATGCCTTAGGAAGAATAGATAGAAGATAGAAGACTGTAGGCTTCTTTAGTTTAATCAGTTTTTTGTCCAAAGTTGGAATGTATTTCAAATTGAGATTTGAACTGCCTTAGTGAGCAGGTCACGAGGAGCTGGGAGAGGCACGATGCGTATTTGCTGAATAACAGAAGGAGGATTTTCCTGTCTGAGCTTTTAAGAGACATACAAAATATGAAATGTAATGGGTATTTAAATCTGTGCAGTTGTTCAAAACCGCAGAAGTCTTTTTGTGGTCTTCTGTATCTCTTTTTTCCTGAAAAAAGTGCTGGTTTTAAAACCCATTTCAGTGTAAGAGGTGTGAAAGATGAAGCACAAATGCTGTTATCATAAAGATATTTCTTCTGTTCTGTAGGTTCATGAACTGTTCAGCTTATGCCTCAATAAATTCTGTGATTGTTTCTTCTTATTCCTATTGAATATTATCCATAGATAACGTTTTAGAGAAGAGTAGGAAAATCTTTGAAGATGTCCATGCAGATTGTTGTGACATCAGAAAAATCCTGTTGAAATTCCAGGAGCGGAAAGAGAAGTTTCCCAACTCTTACTGCAATGCTTACATCAGTTTTTGCCTGCCTAAGCTTTTAAATCCATTAGTGTGAGCTCAATTAATAAATTGGAGTCCCCTTGAGGTAGGTGCATCACCAGACTTTATTTTTGTGAAAAATTGTGTGTGTGTGTTCGTGTGTTCTGATATCCTCTGGGCTTCTGGGTAGGCGGTGCTCCGCTACGTTTCTGGTCTGTACTGTCTTTGCAAACTTGTCTACTCTGATGTACTCATCTTTGTTAACTGGCAAGACCTGTGGCTATTTCTGGCATCTCAAAGTATGACAGGACGGGGGCATGCTGCTTGCAGGGAAGACTTCTGTACAGGAGCTTTGCCGTGGGTTATAGAGGCATTCCAGAGCTTGAGATAAGAGTTTTAACTAGAAGGAGGACATCTTTTCCTCTTGTCAGGTTGCTTGTGTATGAATCACTTGCACCTTTATTAACCCTCTGAAATCTAGCTTTACATTCAGTTTTAGCTTGCTGCTTTGGTCCATTCCGTGATTAGAATCCATGTAAAACTGTTAAATGAGAATCTATTGGTATCATTAGATACATTTTTGCATGGAGCTTTTTCTCTCAATCCTGACAGCTGAACAACGAATGGGAATGATCTTTCAGCAGAATTCTACAGACCTGAAAGAGATGCCCTGGTTCAGAGCTGTAGAAGGATTCAGCGATGCCAAAAAGTTGTCTGAATCAAAAAGAGATGATGATCCTGATGAAGAAGTTTTGCTTACAGTGATTGAAAAAACTATCCTGCCAAAAATTACAGGTATATTAAGGTTGTCTTGAGGACGTTCACTGCAGCTAGGTAATCAAACCTTAAATAAGTGGTAATGTAAAATTATGTTGATAGTTACAATTACTTGTTAAGGTTACTGCAAATGAAAGGTTTAGCTGTTTGAATGTTTGCTTCCTTGAAACTAGAGCAGATAGCCACTTGGATATCATGAATGAAATAATTCCTATTTTTCAGCATTTGCCAAGAATGTGTGGGATCCTTTATCGACTTCACAGACTGAGAACCTTACACAGCTTTGCGATAACGTGTTTGAAAAACAAGTCCTGTCCAGAAGGGAATGCAGTCAGGCAAAACAGGTAAAGGCTGTTGTGGTAATGGGGAAGGAAGTTCTTGATGCAGTGTATGCATTCACTGTAGATATTCACTGTAACATACACTTAGCCCAGTTCTGGTTTTATTCTCATGCAAATCTGGGAGTTTATCCAGCATAAAGTAGGTGAAACTAAGTTGATGTTTAGGCCCTTAGTATGAAAAGAAATAATAACAAACGTTTATGCAGTCGCCACACTTGACTTCAGGAAGAAGCTTTAGATAAGATTCTGTTTGTATAGTAGCTGTGGTGTTTTGTTGTGGTTTTTTTGATAGAACTTCATAGCTGGAAAATACATTAATCTCGTTATCCAAGAGGATTTTATTAAAAAAAAGAAAAAGAAAAAGATGGTTAAAGCTGAGACTTGCTCACAGGTCTTTAATGCCGTTGTAAGTGGAAGGTGAGATCCTTTTCTTGTGAGGATGTGTTAATATTTTTCCTTTTTTCTTTTTTTGACAGGATTTGATTAACACGGTTGTCCTGAGGATGAAGCAGTCTGTAGAGGAGGATGTCTTTATCCCTCCGTATCCGAAAAGGTAAGCTGTCTCTGGGAATTTATTTTTTTACTTTTTAAAATTGTTGTTTTTAGTCATAGAATCATAGAACTGCTCAGGCTGGGAAAGACCTTAAAGACCACCAAGTCTACCTGCAACCTAACCTCTTTTTTTAGCCTTTATTCTATTTTTCTGTACCTTTTCCCCAGAAGCGTGGGTGAAATATATTGTAGACATCCATGAGCAAAAGGAACAGATGTGCCTTCTACTGTTTCATTGTAGGAATAGTTACCAAACATTGATGTTTATGAACTCTTTCTGGCAAGAGTAACTACGCAGTCGACTTAATGCTTTTTTGCTCCTGTAACTAAAAGCTTTCATAAATGGAAAGTTCTTAGTTTATGGGGCACAGCCCAGAGTCTGGTTTTGTGATCTTCACTTGGAGTATCTGAGGGCTTGTGTTATTTGTGGTGGTCTGCTCCCCCTTCTACTCCTGACTCCTCCTTTCTTTCCTGAAATAGTTGATATTGTTGATGCTTATTGCTGGGCGCTCTTAGAGAGAGGATAACTGGTAAGAGTCTGGTAGATGTGGGGTTAAGACACAGCTGGGAGAAGAGTGTTGCTAAGCCTGATGCAGCATGTTTGTCTGGTTACAAGCAATGCTGTTCTGCTGAGAATCCATTAAACACATACTCGAGTGTTTCCAACTGCTAATTCCATTGGGTATTGCAAGGAGTTTCAGTTAACAGCTGTTTCCTTAGGCCTTGATTCTTGTTGTCACTGCTGAAAGAATCCCATAGTTGTAATTCATTGGTGTTTAAGAGATGAATTGTCTGTTTGTCTTACTTTCAGGTCAAGCAAAATCCTTATTTCCTCTTCCTCTTTTTCTGACCAGCACCGTGGAAGACAAATCATCGCCATGTTCAAAATTCCAAGGCAGACGGTTTTGGTCAGCTGTTGAGGTAAAGGAAAAACACCGATCTTGTCTGTGAAAATCATTTTAGTTAAAAGTAGACTGTCGTCTTTGAGGAAATGTATCTTCAGTCAAATCTGATTCCTGAGAGCTTAATGCATTTTAATAGGAAGGTTAGCTATTTTCATCAGTGAGCTATTTATGCTCACCCACCTCTGATACGTAGTGAAGAGACTTTAATTTCATCATCTGTTCCTGCTAACCTTCCATGAGATCAGTCATTGGCACTCTGTGGGTATGTCTGTTTCCTCAGTATGTGCATACAGTGCCCATGTTGCTCTTGTAGAATGGAATCCCTGCATGTGCGTGTAAGCGTATTAGTATAGCTTTATTCAGTCTAAAGTGTTGAGTTAGGAATGTCTGAATGCCTGTGATTCAATTCCCTCTTAGATCTGTTTCCTCTATGAGTGTATTTGGATTCGTACTAAAGAAGAGGTCTAGATGCAGGAAAACACATTAACGTCCCAGTTCCCCTGCTGTGTGTGCTAACGAGGCCATGGTGACAGTCCTGCATAGGCTTCCTGCTGCCATGTTGCACATTCCTGTGGAAAAATCAGGGAATTTGGGAATGTTGAGGACTTGCCATATTCACTCCTGGGGCAAGCTGTTGTGTAAGGGTTTGTCATGGACAGATGCAGAGAAGACAAGAGGGAGCTTAGTGCTGATACCTGGCAGACAAGAAACAGACATAAGATTCTGGTATCACCCTCTGAGATTGTGTATTACCTGACTTAAATGTCCTGTCAAATACATGTTTCTAAAAGCGAGACCGGTGGTCTTCCACTGCAGATTGAAGTTTTCTCCTTTCAGTTTGTTTTCCATCCTCACTGTCAGGGTTCTCTTTAGAAGTGGTGATGTGCAGAATGGCTGAAAATGTGCTTGTGTTGGGTATCTTCTGACAGTTTGCCACTCTTTCTTTTTCTGGAGTGAAGTCATTAGTTCGTTTACCCCGGAGTTAGTAGTACTGCAGGTCATGCATTAAACTCTTTGGATCTGTTCAGCAACTTATTAGTGTGACTTATCTGTGTTTGAGACTGCCGTTGTGCAGCCCCTATTGGTGCTGTCTTTCAAAGCAGGTGATCATCTGCAGGCTGCCTATCGGGAATGTCCTCTAAACCATGCCCAGAAATTGTATGGGAGAGTACTCACAAAGGGCTGGGCGAGAAGAGGACAGGAACTATTTTAATGAGGAAGTACAGTTGATGAGATTTTGATGTTTGTGCCATCCTACAGTCTAACTTTCCTAGCAGCTCATGCAGTCAAAAGGAAGTGTCCTGCCAAACACTCCAGAGAAGTATGCAGTAGTTGTGGGCTTTGCGACTGCTTTCTGACTGGTGACTGCTAAGATCACGTACTGTGTCTGTGTGGGTGAACTACCTTGAGGTTAACAGTTACCTTGACATTAACCATTCTGTGTTGAGGGGGAGACCAGCCATGTTCTTACGCTGGGCTTAAGTCTTTTTCAATAGTCATTTCTACAGTGATAACAGGTAACTGAAGACAACTCTTGCTAACGAATAATACTGAGGTCAAGTACAAAAGAATCTTTTTGCTGCTATGGACCAAGGCTATCAACCTTACCTGTGTTGTGAGGCTGGTGGCGTTTAATCTTATGTAGCATATGCAGTAGTGGTTGTTCTTTCATTCTGTCACAGATTCTCTCCAATGTTCACTTAGAATTGGATCTCAATTGCTGTTGATCCCTGTTTCTTGCTGAGCTTGGTGTCTTTGTACACGTGCACACCTCTGGTGTCTTTGTACATGTGTACACCTTCAGATTTGACCACTGGCTTTTCTCTGAAAAAATAAAGCACGGCTGTTTTCTCTTCTTGGGTGTTAGCAAATTGTTAACCAATTGGAAGGGTGTCATGCTCTTTCTTTCCTTGGGAGTTGTTGTGTGTACGTATGAGGGTACAGCTCATAGGCACATGTAAAATTAATCTACTTCAAAATATTATTTATGATCTGTAGTTTTTTAGTGACTAATTGGCAGTAAGCTTGGAGAGAATAAATCCTGTTTTTTGAGTACTGAGATTGGATGGACATGGTATCTTTTAAGTTTAAAAAGGAGGTTCTAACGCACCCTCAGCCATCAGATATGCATGTTCTGTTTCTCCATTACTGCAGCTGCTCTCCAAGGTTCTCCTTTGGGATGGGACTGTACAGGAAGACACAGTCCGTGGTGTGGGACTGAGCAAGCTGCTGAATCGTTGCCTTCTTCTGAACCTCTTCAACACACCACCAGGGCCAGAAAACATAGAGAAGTGTAAAGAGGTGAAAGGTCTTATTTCCATGGGGACAGATGTAGTCTGAAGTGTAATTATTTAACATTTGAAGTTGTTTTTTATTTGTTTCTTTGTTTTTTGATGACCTTGGTGTATAAAAGAATTTCAAAGCAAGCATTGGTTCCCAGGCTTTAGGAATAACTGCTTAAAATGATGGTTTTGTTTTTTGAAGAGTAAACACTGCCAATAATAACTGAACTAGCCAAAAGGAGAAGTCTGCCAGAAGTGGTGTGACTTAGTGTTACTGAAAGCCTTTTTTTTTTCTTTTTTCTTTTCTTTCAAAATACTCTCTGGGTGAACAGGTGGTTGCATGCTTCCCAGAAAGGTGGTTCCAAAATCTTGGAAGTGGGTCAACTCTCCCCGAGTCAGTGAACTTCTGCCAGCATTTGCTTCAGTGAACATCTTAAATCTGTGATCAGGAGATAAGGATTTCTTTGAAGCAGCAGTTCTTTTACTGAAACAAGCCTGATGCTCACTCTAAAAAAGTGGTCATGTTTAATGATTGGACTGCCTGCAGTTGTTTTACTGTGAAGTATTTTTTTTTTTTTTTTTTTTTTCCGAAATGTCTTCTGATGCCAGGTGTTCTGGAATATATGACAAAGCCTCATTGCTTTGTTCTTTTGGGAAGGATGACTGCAGTGAGTGCCTGTAACGTTACCACTGCTGGTGAGCAGACAACTTCACAAGCTGTTTTCAGTACCACACCAAATCACTCTGACCCCGGAGTCACTGAACTCTAAATTATCGTCCACTTAATGAGATAACTCTACCAAACTCACAGTGAGTTCTTCATAGCTTTTTGACCCTGACACAGAAGCAGGAATTCTGTATGCAGTGAGAAGTTTGATCTATGAACATCTACTGATGGTAAACGGGTGTTTAGGAAGGTAAGAAGTTGCACAGGAGAATGTCTTAACTACGCTTACTCTTCTCCAGAGTATGATTTGTAGTGGAGCTTTGTACTTGAGATACAGACTGGACTTTGTGCACAGACTTGGAGTTGTCACCTGCCCTCATTTATCAGACAAGCAGAACAACAACTCCAGTTACCTTCTAGTAATTGGCTCTCTAAGGACATTTACCTTTTGCTTCCCTCTAAGACCCATTAAACCTCATTTCACCGTACCCATGTTGGATTTCTAATGTTGTGTAACTTCGTATATGTGCAGTAAATATTACTGCTGCAGAATAAAAAGGATGTTTTATTGTAGAAACAGCAGTGTGTCACAAATTCTGCTAAGTTTGCTATTGCCTGCTTCTCTAAAATGCTATTTATGGGTCTTCCATTTAACTCTTGGAGGCTTTTATTCCCTGTGGTTTTTCTGTTGTTTTTTATTACAGAATATGTATTCTTGTAAACTATTTTAATTGTAAGTAGCATTCATCAGTGTTATAGACAACAATGACTTTTAAAATAAAAGCAAAACCATTCTTTTGAAAAGTAAAGACGTTTTTGTGTTAATGAGACTTGTAACGCTTTCAAGTCTTGAACATGACAGGAATGTTATGTGAAGTATGGAAAAAAACTGTGGCACTGCTGGCGCTTCATTATCTGCAGGATTTAGGAGTTCTGTTGTAAGTAATTGTGCACTTCTACTTTCCTGAGTGCAAAGAAAATACAGCTGATGGGTAATCAGCTGAAGCAAGTGATCTCCGTGCTTGCTTTTGTCTCCTCTGCTTCCTTATTCATGTGGAAAGTTGCTCCCAAAGAAATTAGTCTTGTGCTGCTATGAAATTGGAATAGGTTCTATCACGCTTTACCTCTGTAGAAGCTTCTTCCAGTGGCTGCAGACGTCACTTGTCATGACTGGTAAGCAGGGGAAGGCGATTTTTACTGGAGCTCAGAAGCCCCATCCCAGTTGAGTATCTTTGAGAACCTACTGTGCCACTTTGTGGTGAACCTTGCACCCATTCACACAATCTGACTGGAGTAACAGCTAATCTGGCTTCATTCTTGCAAGCTGGTTTCAAAACGTTGGTATTACTGCTTTGTTGTCAGGTTACTATTGGTGCTTTATCAGATGTCATTTCAAAAGTGCCTTTACAGGACAGCTAAGCAGCACTTACACTCAGACTGTCCAGCTGGGCTTCTGTACATCTGCTTCCCTGCCATAGCCCCCTTCTGAACATCTTGAATGAAGCATTTTCACAATTGGCCCCTGTCTACTTGGCAAAGGCAGAAGAAACAGTTATTTGGAAGTGACAACACAATAACTGCAAACCCCTTCTATTAGCTGTGATTTAGAAGGGAAGGCAGAAGCAGGGCTGAACACACTGTAACACTGGTCAGAAAAGGGAACATTTGTTTTCAGGAATGGACAGTTAAACATTCAGACAAGAACTGCTGAAATTTCACTGTCTTTTATTTGCATTCGAAACTTGAAAACTGACAATTCTTACATTGAACTCAAAGCTGTTACTTGTTCAGCTCTTCACTCGCTTCCCTCCATATTTTTTCCTCTATTTTGAAGTATCGTATTCTTGCAGCATATCGAATTCCAGCCAGGGCTGCTTCCACTTCTGCGCTTCCTTCATTTTTTTCTCGGGTAGCTCAAATTTTATTCCTTTTATGTTGTATTTCGGCCTCTCCCACCGTTTTGACCATGGTTGAGGTTTCATTCTGACCTGCAACTAGAGGGAAAGATTTTTTAAAAAAGAAAAAAGGTATTAAAAGGTCAGAAGGTCAGAATTCTGACTGTGAAGCAAAGCAATGAGACAAGTGCTGCTTTAAGAGAAGAAAGCAGCCCGATCTGTCAGCAAACTAAGGAACTACTGGACAGCAGTGGGAGAAAAGGGATTTTGGGTCTGTGTGGCTGTTACGTTTGTTCTTATACCTAAATAACACTGATTTATTACACCGTCCTTAAGTTGATATGCTGTTAACTCTCTTCTACGCTTCTAACTCTGTTACTTACTAAGGAAAGAAGAATAAGACAGCAGCCGTTCCTCCTTTTCCCTGTAAGCTAAGTTGGATAGCATTCTTTTACCAGTCTGCCAGACCTTCTGAGATGCACATCTTGCTAACTGCTCCTTCCACACCCCACATCAGTAGCATTAAGTTTCCATAGCGCTGGCTGTTCTGTCTGCACAGTGTAATACAGAGGCATCTGCAGGCCATTACTCCTTGCACATCTCCTAAGTTACCTACTGAGGAAGGCAGGTACTTTGGTTATGAATGTTCTTTCACTACAGGAGTAGCATTAAGGTACCAGATTTTACATGCTTGTATCACCTTGATAACTACCACAACCAAAAGCTGTTTAACAGCCTTCCAGGCCATTGTAGAATGGCCACTTGAAAGAGACTCACAAGGATCGTAGGAGTTCAACCCCTGCCTCCACATAAAACCAACCCCTGCCTCCACATAAAACCAGCCACACTGTGTCTGAGAGTGGTGTCCAAAGGCTCCTTGGACTCTGGCATGTTTGGGCCTGGATCCAGAGCCCCAGTGCCTTTCTTGCAGTGAGAGGCCCAAAACTGAGCACAGTACTGGATGTGCAGTTCCACCAGTGCTGAGAGCAGCCGGCAGATCGCTTCACCAGTCCTTCTGACTGCACTATTTCTGACACAGGCCAGGATGCTGCTGGCATTCTTGGCCACCTGGGCACACTGCTGGGTACGTGCAGCCAACTGTTGACCAATACCCCCAGTGTGCAACGTATCACATCGTCACTCTCCTCTCAGAGGCAGCACCGCCACTGTAAACACTGTGCCACTTAAAGCAGTGCAGGTGGGTTTCGGAGACATGAAAAATGCTTAGCACAAGAGGAATTCCATTTCACAAACAGAAATACGTGCACTCAGCTCCCAGCTGACCTCGAGATGTGAGGCAAAGGCAGAGGCAGGGCCCGTGTCTCTGTCACCTTCCGACACGCACTTTTCGAGTACCAATGCCTCAGAGCCCTGAGGAATCTGAGGGCGGCCCCCACCGCGGCCTACCCCTTCTACCTCCTCTCCTCTCTCTGCTTCTGCTTGTCAATAATGACGGGCTTCGGGAGCGGATGGAATCCTGTGGGCTCTCCATCGCCGTTCATTCGACACATTGAGGAAGAAAACCACCTTTTAAGATAAATCGCTCAGAAAAACACCGTTCTCAAAAGGCACCGTTCCCCACAGCCTCGCAGCTCAAACCCCCCGCAGGCGGCCGCCATAGTGACTACGAGTACTTCCGGTCCGCCGGCGCCAGAGCGCAGGGTGGCTACGGCAAGCTCGGAGGGCCAAAACTGCCCTCAGCGCGAAGCGGAGCTGTGTGTCGCTCTACTCCTAACCCCTTCTGAGCTCTGTTCATTATCTGATGGGTGTATTTGAAGTGGAGGGTATTTGACGCTGCTTAGAGAAACGAGGGGCCTGTGCAAAAAAGGAGCGTGCTGCATTTTGTGGTGCAAGATGTTCTGGGAACTGCTGCTAACAGTGCCCAGCAGGCTTCCTTTTTGCTGGGGAGAGGTTTAGCAAGGATTTTTTATATGAAAAGAGTTCATCCTTTATTTTTTTTCCACTGACCTTCCGTCGTACTGCTTGAGAAATTGCTATTTCTTGCTGTAGAGAATGCACATGCACCTGCACTTGTATCTGCACAAAGAATCATCTAAACATCTCTGTACGGGTTTCTTTTTGGCACTGGGATGGAGCTGTGTGGAACACAGACTTGGATGAATCTTCAGTCGGGTGCAGGGACGCGTAATGCTCATCTTAGATGTCACGCTGACAGCAGCAGTAGAGAGGCAAATGTCATAGGGTTTCATGGTTTTTTTTTTTTCCTTTTGTTTCAGTCCTAACCGTGGAAGCATAGAAGCGTTACCCAGACCAATTGAGCATTTCTCACATGGGCTTTCTACCAATGACACAGGGCAGTGGAAGTCAGCAGCAGAAGCATCTGTAACAGCCCTGCAAAAGACTGGTGAGAGTTACCCTGGCAGCCTCTTTTGGCAACCTCAGGTCTCTGCAAGCTGTTAAGCTGTGTCGTAAGTCCTCCCGTGGTGCTGACTCAGCTCTCCCTGTCTTTGGTGTAGGAGAGCTGGTCTTGAACTCCTTCCTGTTTCCTGCCTATCATCTGCTCCCTGCTTTGCCCATGGCCCAGTGAGCCTTTTACTACTCGCCCCCAGATTTGCACGTGTGGATAAGAGCATCTTGATTTCTGTGTTGGGCTGAGCGGGTAGAGCAGGGCAAGGGGGCTGATTTGGACGTGCTGCTTTCCAAATACGGTGCTGTTGGCGTGGCAGTGCTTCTGGCGTTGCAAATTGTGTCAGATGTCAATGAATTCCTTGGAATCTGTTGAGTTGACTTGTGCAGCTTTCATTCCAGAGCTGAACCCTTCCTGGCCGCTTGTGTGCATAGCCATGGCCTTTGCTTCTTTCTTGCCTTTTTTTCTTGGTTGCGTTTGGCACTGTGCAAGCCGTGAATTGCCAGGGAAGAGCTGGAAGTGCTCGGGAGTTGTGGGGGATAAACTCCCCAGAAACAATGTGCAGCAACAAAGCCCCAAAGTTTGGGGAGATGAGAGAGGCTCTGCCTGGTGCAGGACATGATGCGCTCTGCAAGGCGCTTTCCATGAAGACCTCAGATCTGCGCTCAAACTGCATCCAAAGCAACACAATGCCCCGTGCTTGTTGTACCCGGAGGTATCGGTGCCAGGAGTTGCTGCTGTGTTTGCCATGCCATTGTGTCGGCAGGGTGACGTTCATGGCGTGCGATGCCCTCTGTCATTCAAAGCATCCTTGCAGATGTTCCTAGTGGGGGCCATGTTTCATTGACAGCATAGGTTGTTTTCTAAAAAAATGAAAGAGTGGGCTTGCGTACCCCCAGATGGTTTTCATTTCCTGCTGACCACAGTGCAAGTCATGTCTGCTGCCATTGCCCTCTTGTGGTTGAGCACCACACAGTCTTTTGCTTACTGCCCCCTTCCCGGTGGGATGGGGGAGAGAATTATGGGGGAAAAAAAAGAGGGTGGAACTCGTGTGTTGAGAGAAATCTCTTTCCAGAGGTAGAGAAAAGGACAGAAGTAATGGATGCACACACACACACACACACACATACATATATGAATGTATGTAAGAAGTGATGTAGAAGCAGTGGCTCAGCACCTCCCAGCCAATGGCCAAGCAAGGAAGAGAGTGAGATGAACTCCCACCCCGTCCATAACCCCTTCCACCTGATGTCATATGGTATGGAATATCCCTTTGGCACGTTGACATCAGCTGTCCTCATTTGGTTTCCTCCCAGCTCCTTCTTGAGAGCTTTGCTGAGAACGGCCTTGGCTCTGTCCAGGTCTGCTTCTCAGAAACTGTAAACACGAGAGTGTTCTCACTGTTGTGGCATCATAGCAGACACTGAAGAAAAATGGATCCCACCTGAGACTAAGACAGCCCCCCAGTGTCCGTGCAGCAAGCCATGTGGGGCTGCAGGTCGTGCATTTCCCTGGCAGCATTGGCCAGGGGTGCTGGGGAGGTTTGAGTGCTCAGCTTGGGCATCGCGCTGCTGTGCGTGTCAACACAGCATGCTTCGTGCTCTCCGAGCAGCAGAACAGCGTTTCATCAACAAGGTGCCGTCATATTTACTGGAACCAGATGATTTGTGTCTCTGAGGCTGGGACTACCCAACGAGCTCTTCTTGACGAAGCTGTTTTGATTCCCTTTGTCTGTGTGTGAGCGGAAGCGCTTTCCCCCCTTGTGTTCTGTCCCAAGGTATTACTCTTGCTGGACAGAAGGAGCCGGTGGATTCAGCAGCAGTAGATTCTGTTGGTTTCCTGTCTGCTGCTTCATCCCTGGAGCTCGCTGCTGCACAGAAGAGTACAGGCGTGTTTATCCCAGGGCTGCTGTCAAGGGGAGCCCGGTTGGCGTAGCAGCGAGCAGCAGCTAATGGGCTGTGCAGAGGAGGGCTTTGCAGAAGAAGCAGGAGTGCCTGCATCCATCTGTATCCTCGGATACGTTCTGGCAGTGAGGCAGCAGCTGTGGCCACAGTGACTGAATGCAGACTTGGCCTTGGGCTGCCACGTGACGCTTCCTAGCCCACTAGTATACCTGGCAAAGCACAGCCACCCTGCACCCAGGGCAAGCGTTTGTCTTAGTGTCATGTTTCATGCTGTCCTGTGAAGCTCAGGCACTGGGGGCAGCTTCCCCCCAAAGAAAAGGAGGAGGAAATGAGGTCGTCATGGAAGCCAAAAGGCAAAAATGCACTCGGGAAAGAAATTGGCAAAGCAGTCTGGTAGTAGTGCTGTGTTTCTCTTCCTTTATTTCCATCCAGGTGAAAGAGATGGCTGCTCTAAGCCGCCCTTGGGTGCAAAGAAGGACCCTAGTGTGGATTTGCCATAGGCCCAGCAAGAGGCTCAACAGCACCAAGCGCCGGGTCCTGCACTTTGGTCCCAACAACCCCATGCCAGCTTCTCCAGGATTTGGCTGGGATGGAATTCCAACCACGCACTGATTTCTCGAACGCTGGGGTGCCCTTTTGGAATCCTGTGGTCTTGTGACGTGGTCTTGCCTCCCCACCTTGTCCGTCCATGGTGGAGCAGCCGGGTGGCCCTTAGTGATGTCATAAGCGGCTAGAATGAGGGGAGGAGCAGCGCGTGCTGCTTCACTTCATTGGAGCGCTTGAGCTCGGCGTGAGTACGTGGCTTGTTGCACTTGTGCATCTACTGAGTGTGTTTGTCTTCATCCCGTCTTGTGCAGCGCCTTGTAGGTAAGCTGAGACGGTGCGGGATAGACGGGTGGGCAGCGAGGGCTTGAGAAGTGCTGGCTGGCAGAGCTCCTAGGATCATATTGCTTCATCTGGACCGTCATACGCCATTTTCCCCCAGGCCATCACTTCCAAAGCCATCCATCAAGATGGCATTTGTCCAACGGTTTTTCCCTCGCCTTCCTTGCTAAATTGTGGAGGCTCACTGACCTGCTCTTTCTCTGTCCCCTCCCCACCCTCTGCCTGCTCCCTTGGTGCAGCTTTTGCTCGCGGAAGATCAGAGCAAAGTGACAAGGAACGGCTGCGGGTTCGAGGATCTTCTTCTACCTTGTTCTGATCTCTTGCCAGGTACGTGCCATGTTTTGTATTGCCACATGGTTCAGCAGCCCGTGTTTAGTCACACCGTGTGTAGTAACACAGCCTTGTCCAGCTGAAATGCAGCTCTGGTCACGTGTGGGATTTTTCCACTTCCTCTCCAGCTCAACCCTCAGCAGGATGCTGCCTGTAGTGCTGGGAGCAGCTAGTGTGAAGGAAGGCAATCCGTTAGGCAAAGAGCCCTAGCCGCAGTTTGTGCAGAGCTGCACAACATGAGCCAGGGGTACAAGCGTGCATGCTTTGGCTGTGTGAGTGTGCCCGACAGCTGTAGGGAGCACAGCAGAGATGCAGGCAGAGGAAATGCGTGGGCAAGGCTGCGGCCGGCGCTGGTGGTGAGGCTGCTGCTGGGAGCCGGGGGCTGGGGAGCAGCTCCAGCCCCAGCAGTGACACCTCTCCCTGGCCTGCTACTGTGCTCTCAGCGTGCTGCGGGCAAATGCATCTGCTGCTTTGTGCCAGAGTCCCCATCTGCTAGCAGAGGGACAGCGACTTGGTCCAATGCTGCCTATTGCAACGGCTGTCCCGTTTGAATAGACTGCACACAGTTGTTGTTTCTAGAAGTAGTTCTGAAGAAGTCTCTTGATCCAGTGCTGTGTGAGCACAGGAAATGTGTTTCTTTTCTGTTGCAGCTTGTCGCGCCTGCTGTGATGGGCATCGCGAGCAGCGAGATCAGCCGTGGGCCTGACCGGGCGTTGACGGAGGTACAGTGTGAAGCTCTGCTTGGTCTCTGTTCCCTGACTTGAGCCAGCAGAATGAGCCACCGGTGTGCTCTCCTGCTTTTCAAGAGAGAGAGCATCCTTCCGGCTCTCTCGGTGTCCCTGAAGAGCTGCCTTAAAAGCTTCATTTCCTTGCTAGTGGCATCGAGATGGCACCCTGAAATCCTCCTTGTTTGTCCTCAGCTCCTCACCATGGCCTGTGCTCTCTGTTTCAGCCTGAGAACCAGGGGAAGCCCTTGCTGGTCCGTGAGGAGTTATCTCTTAATATTCCAGCTATTGCTGCTGGCCATGTTATTAAGAGATACATTGCCCAGGCAGCGGATGAGCTCTCCTTGGAGGTAAGCAGATAAAGAAGGCGTTCCTTGTTGTCATGGCCAGAAGAGTATAACGTGTGAATGCATCAGGAATATTCTCAGATACCTTCAGAATGCCTTGTGAGGCGAAGCCCAGAAGATGCAGGTCCAGATAGGACTTGCACTGGGTTGGATGCAGGGAGGAGTTCAGCCATGTCTAAAAGATGGTTTCATATGGCATGCTTGCACTGTATTGTGTCTGGTGTGTAAGGCAGTGACTCTTGTACCTCCACGTTCAGCTTTCCGACGGGAAATGCCTGAAGAGCTGTCCCGGTGCAATTGCTCTCAAGCTGTGCGCTCTTTGGCAGTGCAGAAGAAGGGTGCCATTTCAGCTGTGCTTTCCTCCCAGCTGTGCTGACGCTGGGATTGATGTTGCAATGTCTTGCAGGTGGGAGACCTGGTGTGCATTACTGCTATGCCAGCAAAGGAGCAGAGCCCCTGGTGGAGAGGCAAGCGTGGCTTTCAGGTAGGCACAAGTTTCAGACTCCTGGGCGCAATTGCAGTCAAGTGAGGAACATCAGCTTACTGCAGCTCTGCCCGCACAGGGTGGCTTCTGGACGTCAACAGTTTCCCTGTGTCGCTGTCAGAGGACTTTCCCTTTGGCTCTGGGCTTGGGTGGGAAACTGTCTCCTCATGTGACTTAAAAGCAAGAGCCTCTTGTGCTCAATACGCAGTCAGGAGTTGACCACCTCTGTCCTTCGTACAAGCACAGAGGACAGAGCCATCTTCTGCGGAACCAAGTATTGCTTTTGTAGGTCTTCTGGCTGCAAATGCTGGACGAGGATTACTTTTCTGCAGGCCATTCTTTGTTGGTGCAACAGTCGAGGCCTGAGAAATGCTGCATCCAGTATTCCATCACTCTTTCTTTTCTTCTTACAGGTTGGGTTCTTCCCCGGTGAGTGCGTGGAGCTCATTAGTGGAAAACTTCCTGAGGCCCTCATCAACTCAGCGCCAAAGCCAGGTACGGATGTTACATGTGATGGCGCAGGGAAGTCAAATGGTGTCTTCTTCTGGGTGTGTTCTGTGTTGAATACCTCCTTGATCCATCCCACGTTCTCCTCTGTGTTGATGATCCTTCCTGCATCCCACAGGGCCTAGGGCTGCTGTTTTGTAGGCAGTGAGAATGAGGGCTTGGGCAAATGCTCGAATCCTTGTAGAATGCAGTGTTGGCAATGTTCTTGCCGCTTTGACGCGCTCTGTAGCATGTGTTTCCGCTCAGCCTGTTCCCACTGAGCCCAACCTGAAATGAACTGGTTTCTTCCTTTTGTTGTGCAGTGCCAAAGAAGCGTGGCAAGCTCCTCAGCTTCCTTCGTTCCTTCGTGAAGGCCCGCCCAAAGGAACCGAAGCAGCGGGAGATGGAGCTGGAGAAGGAGAAGGGAGGGGTGTTTGGCTGTGACCTGGGAGAGCATCTTCTCCACTCTGGCCGTGATGGTAAGGAACAGCCCGTTCCTGAGAGCTTCCTCCCTCTGTTGGGCATGTAAAGATGAAAGAAAGGGAGATCGTGTCTAGCAAGGGGCAGGTTGATAGCGGTGGAGAAACGTGAAATGGGAGTTGAAGGCTGAAAGGGAAGCTGAGGCTAATGCTCATAGGAGACCAGCACACTTGTATTTGCTTAAAGCCAAAGGTGTAAGCCAATCCCACGCTAGCCTGAAAGCAAAGTGCAGTGTCTCTGGCTTCCCCAGAATTACTTTCTGCAGGCTGCTTGGCAGGTCCTGGCATTTCTTGAAAGCCAAGAACACGTCTGTGTTCAGTTTTGTCCCCGTCTCCTGGCTGTCAGAGACGTCTGCTACAGCCTTCTTTCTCCTGTGAGGAGGAGGCAAGCCGTAGCCCGGCTGGGCTTAGTGGATGGGATGTGACAGGGGCAGCGGCTGAAGCAGGACTTGAATCAGGAGCTCAGCTAAACGCTGGCCCTTGTTCTGTAGTCCCCCAGGTCGTGCAGAGCTGCGCTGAGTTCATTGAGCAGCACGGCGTGGTGCAGGGGATCTACCGCCTGTCCGGCGTGGCGTCCAAGATCCAGAAGCTGCGGTAAGAGTGCTTCTGGACTGTATGTTGTCTTGCTTTGGAGTTGTTTTCCTCTTTCTCCAAGCCCTCTGTTTTTGTGTCCTTCTCTCCAGCCATGACTTTGAGTCGGAGCAGATTCCGGAGCTCACCGTCCGGGACATTCACAGCGTGAGCTCCCTGTGCAAGATGTACTTCAGGGAGCTGCCGAGCCCTCTGCTGAGTGAGCAGCTGTATGGCAAGTTCTCGGTAAGCACAAGGCAATGGCCTTCATGTCCCTCTTCGTGGCCTTTCCCATCCACACACACGCCTGTGCACCTTTTTTTGGTCTTTTTTTCTGTTGAAGTTGGGGTTTTGATGGACATCCAGTGGGTGTCTCTGTACAACAAGCAGCTCGTGCTTCCTGCACACCTGGTGCACATAACACCTGGTGTTAGCATCCTGCCACTGGAAATGTGGGAGATGGGAGCAGCAGTGCCCTCTGCAGCTCTGAGGCCCTTTTTCTGTTCGCCCCATGCACTTGACTCGCATGATGTGTGTCTCATTCCCTTTCTGCTTTCTTCCAGGACGCTGTTTGTGCCGGTACCGATGAGGAGCGGTTGCTCCGAGTGCAGGAGGTCATCCAGCAGCTGCCTGCACCTCACTACAGGTCAGAAAACTGCTGCCCTCAGTCTGGGGAGCTCAGCCCTGCTGCATTTCAGAGGGCGATGATGCGATGGCAGGCTTTGTCTCACGCTGGCAACGTGATGCCTGTGTGTGTTGAAGTGGTGGATGGCTGCGTGGGGTGAATGGATTGGGTCAGCTCCTGGGCACGGGGGCACGGCTGGTGCAGCTGATGGGTGCAGCTGTGCTGTGCTGGGGCTTGGTGCTGCAGCGTGGCACTTGGGAAAGCTTGATCTACTTGCTAGTAGCAAGAACAAGCAGTGGCATGAAGTGAGGTTTGTTTGGTGAATGTGAGCACGGCGTGCTCAGTGGTGCTGAAGGTTTGGCTCTTGCTTTCCAGGACGCTGGAATACCTGATGAGACACTTGGCTTGTCTGGCTGGGAGCTGCTCCATCACAAACATGCCCGCTAAGAACTTAGCGATTGTATGGGCTCCCAACCTCTTCAGGTAAACTTCTTTTTCCGTCTCAGCACAAGGCTTAGATCTGTTCTCCCCACGGGCACACTTTGGAGAGGAGGACAATTTGTGCTCTCTTGGTTTTGTCAGATGGGGCTGGTGTGTCCTTGATCACCCGGGAGAATGTCTTCAGTGGCATCAGTGCTTGCCCACTGCGGAAGTCTCCAGAGCCCAACTGGACAGCCTTTGGCTGCCCAAATGCCCAAACGTGGGGAAACGATCTCGGGTCAATGACTTCTCCAATCTGCCTTTTCTACAGATCCCAGCAGAACGAGGCTGCCTGCGCCAGCGGAAGAGCTGCCTGCGTGGAACTGCAGAGGCAGTCGGATGTGGTGGAGTTCATCATCAACCACACCGACGTCCTCTTCTGCTCCAGCTCCATGTCAGGCATCGGAGATGGAGCAGGTGAGCGTCTTCCTGCATGAGCTTTGTCTTGATGAGACACCTTGATCAAATGCAGGCCTTCTCCAGGATTGCTGAGCTACGCTTTTGCTATTGAGGGGCCAGCAGACTTGTGGGCTTAGATGAGAATATGGCATCCTCTGTGGCTGGATGCGGAGAATGTCCAAGCCCAAAGTTGAGCATGAGAAAACCGTCCCTGTCATGGTGATGTTTTGCGTGCAGGTGAAGCTTGATGAAAGAGTTTTGACCTCCTCTTTTTCCAGTGGTTCGGATAAGCAAGGCTGAGAGATGTGCGGCACCTCCCCCAGAACTGTGATGGCTGTGCCGCTGCTTTCTGATCCTCCCTCTTAGCTGTGGTCTTCCCTTCCAGGGCGCAGTTCTCCAGCAGGGCCCGAGTCTGTGCGGGTGTCTTCTCCTGCCACCAAGCTGCTCACCCTGGAGGAGGCACAGGCACAGAGGGGAGGCCACAGCAGCTCTGCCGCACTGACATGCAGCCGGGACATAGAAGTGGAAGAAGGCCCCGCAGCTGCACAGGGGAAATTCCACACAATCATTGACTTTCCGTCTGAAAGGTAAAGAGAACTTTCTTTTCCAGCAGCTTCCTATCAGACTTGGTTGTTTGGGCATTTGTGGGTTTTTCTCCACTGTTGCAAGTGGAGTGCAATGGTGCGTGTGGTGGTGTACTGAATGTCCCCTCCCTTTGGACTCTGAGGTTCAACTAACAGGCATGCTCTGCATCTGGGTTGACATGGCTGAGGGGAGTGTAGCCAGCAAGACTCCAGGGCTGAGCTCTAGAAATGGAACCGTCCTCAACCGTGTGAAACAGAGCGAGCTTCTAAGTTGTGTTTCAGCAGGAAGCAGGCAGTGCTAGGAACAAGCAAGTGTTGCCAAGAGCTCAGGGCAGCTCTTCCCTCACCCTGCAGCATGCACGACTCACACCGCTCCCTCTTTTCTCCCTCCAGACCAAGTCCACCCAGCAGGCTGAAGGAATCCCCAGCATGCAGTTGGTGTTCCTGTTTCAAGCCCAGAAAACCATCCTCTGTGGCCAAACGCCAACTGCAGCGCGATGCCAGGGAGCCCTCGGAAACAGAGGTGGTGGTCCTGGCAGGTAAGGGTGCACATCCAGCTGTCAAAACCCTGCTTGTCAGCGCCATCGAATTCATGCTTGGAGTCCACACAAAAGAGAAAGACAAACAACAAAAGCGCAACAGTTCCTTTCGAGACAGTGCTCCTACTGTTGCTATTGTCCTATTTCCTTTGTCCTGCTGCCACTGCAATAGCAAATCTCAAGAACCACTCTCATCATTCAGCTTGTGCAAGTTTGCCACTAACTGTTTGCCTGTGTATCTACTCCTTCCTAGGTGAACCGAGCCCTCGTCCACGCAGAAGAGCCAGAGCGTATAGCGATGGTTCACTGTGTGCTTCCATGTATGGAGAGCTGCTAGGAAGCATGAATCGCTGCAGCTCGGATGACAGCCTGCCATATAACATCAGTGAGGGAATGAAAGTGACCGTCCAAGTGGAAGCCCTCATCTCTCCTGGCTGTGCAGAAGACGCTGACCTGAGCCTGCCAGAAACAACGCTCACCATGCTGGACTGTGACGGGGCACCATTGCAGTGCAGCCCAGCCCAAGCACAGCCCGAGTGCCCCGACAGCAGCAGCTCCATGCAGGAGCAGGTCAGCGTCAGCCAGGAGGAGCCGAGCCTGGTGGAGGGGGACGTAGAATCAGAGCTCCAGTCCCAGGCACCGGGCAGCAGCACGAGCTCTGAGTGCCTCTCTCCTTCACCAGAGAGGATGAGTCCCATGTGTCCACCGGACCTCTCACCAAAAGGCCCTCCTGGCATTTAAGGAATAAAAGCACGCTGGTGCTGGATCAACGCCTTGACTGCCTTCTGAGTCTTCATTCCCAGGGATTGGGATGGATGCAAGCAACAGCAAGGCAGCTCATGTTGCAAGGCTATGGCTGTGGGCTGTGCGTGCAGCAGAGCTGCGGGTTTGTTCCCATTTTGTCTGGCTGTGGGATGCCTGCAGCGAGAGCTGTGCTCCCGTAGTGTATGGTAGCAAAGAATCTCCAGCATCCGGGATGCTGCTCATGATCATGCCCAGCTTGCTGGCTGTGGCTTTGTGATGCTTTTGAGTGAGGGCTTTTGGATGCTCTTGGATGCCTCGGCTGATCCCAATGGCTCTCTCCTCCCGCCGTGTCCATTTGTGGCTCCCAGCTACGAGCTGGCCCTGCAGAGCATCTGCAGCCCTGTCAGCATCAGCATCCAGCAGCGGCAGGAGGAGCTCCACCTGACCAACTCCAGGCAGTAGTGCTCAGTCTGCACGTTAGCTGCCATTTACCTGTAGGTGGCTCTTGCAGAAGAAGACTCGAACTTCAGAGCGTTTTCCTCATCTGCAGCACGCAAATGCTACAAAAGCAGAAACAACCCAGGAAGCTGTGGGTTTGTGAGTCTGCATGGACACGCACTGTCTGTTTTGATGGTGCTCTTCCATCCTTTATTTCCTTCTCCTTGCTCTTCCATAAGCTGCTGAGGATTGGAAAGCTGCATGTCCCATAATTCCCCAGAACCCCAGTTTTGAGACAGCTTGTAGTTGTGGCTGTAGCCACAAGTGTTTTGTTTCGTAGAGGGAGCTCATGTGGGTTGTAGGTCTTGTTCTTGCGAAGACTTGTTCTGCAACAGGTGTTCCACTTGGGCTCCGTAGCACGTGCTGGCCATGCGGGTACAGCATGCAATGGAACAAACCCTGCAGGCCCTGGGGAGAGGCAAAGCAGGAGAGTGGCTGCCCCATGGTGGGGATGAAAGGCAGAGTGCCCTTTGAAGCAGGGGATGCCCTGCTGGCTCTGCCGATCGCATCCACTGCTGGCACGTTCCTTCTTCCTCCTTTCTGGCAGTTTGCTGTCTCTCAAGGGTGTGGATCCGATGTGTTTGAACAGTGTGGTGTAAGGATTGTCAGCTGAGAACAGCAGCAGAACATGGGGCTGTTGCAGGGGGAAGGCGTGGGGAAGGAAGCGGGGAAAGGAAAGGGAAAGCCTGGAAAAGGAATGGGGAAGGCACGGGGTGAAGGAAGGGGGCAAGAGACAGGGGAATGAAGGGGAAAGGACAGAATACCTGTAGAGCAGCCTAAAAAGCAGTAACAAGCTCTGGGAGGACCGTAGAGTGCCAGATTCTGTACTGGGTGTTTATCTGTGTGTGTACGTTGTCACTGTTTGTGCCTGGCTGCACTGCTCCAGCCCAGAGCCCGCTGCCTGCAGCTGCATCTTTGCTTCCTTCCCTCCTGCCCGGAGCCCCACGGGTGCTCCCACAACTCCCTTCCCACCCCCAAAATGCCAGAGAAGACACCTGGCAGTGGGATGGAGGAATCCCAGCAGCCCGTTTTCCTTCTGCCTGCAGCTCTCTCCTCCTCTGCCACACAGGGCTCCAGACTGTCCAATGGGAAAGACGTGGGGGAAAGGGAGTGCTGGCAGGAGCGACTGCTGCGGCCGACTGGGGAGGGTCTGCATCCCACGTGCCCTCCTGTGCTCTCTCTCCAGCTGCAGGAGGGCCAGAGAAGGGCAGATGAAAAGCTGCAGCTGAGCCTGATTGACCTGCACAGTTCTGGGGCTGTCTTCCAGAGGTAGCTGTGATTTACATTAGGTAGCTGTGAAATACATTAAATCACGAAGAAGACAGAGGCTGAGTGAACACCAATATGGCGCTCTGCCTTCTGCCAACGTGCTTTAATTTTGTTGTCGTTAAATGTACTGGGCAGTTAAATTGTGGCATGTGAATATTTCAGAACAGTGCAACAGATGCTGGCAAAAAGTAATTTTTTTTATCTTTTGTTTTTTATTATTATTAATTTTCTTTTTGTAAAGCTCTTAGCACGCCCTCGATCCCGTCGAGGTTCTTTCCGCGGTCTCTGCCGCCACCTCGTGGCCAATGCGCGGAACTGCCGCTGTCCGCTGCTCAGTCCTGCAGGCGGCACAACGCGTGCGCGTAGGAATGCGGAAGTGGCTTCGTAACCGCTCTGTGCAGCTCATCCGCCGCTCTCTATTGTGATTAGTCCTCCAGGTCGTAGCGAGCATGCGCCCGACGACTCCAGCAACTGTTGCTCCTAAGCGCTACGCGTGCGGGCGAGCTGCCGGTTCTCGGACCGCCGGCTCAGCGATCTCCTCCTTCTAAACCAGGAGGATGCCCCTCATCTGTTTCCGCCGTTCGATGCCCGAGCCCATCCCGGGAGCGGACCGGTTCGGCTCACAGCTGCCCCTGAGCGCCCGGCGCCATCCAAATTGCTCTCCGGCGCGGCGGACCAGCAGACGTCCCCTTCCCCCCCCAGCCCCGCGCCGTCCCCCGGCCGTTTCAAAGCGCTCTCAGCAGCAGCGGAACCCGAGCGGCTCGGAGATCGGAGATCGGCGGTCGCGGTACGGGCGTGAAGCGGCCCCGGCACCGCAGCATCCCAGGACCCGCCGGGCTCGGCACCGCGCTGCGCATGCAGCACCGCGCACACAGCGTTTTGCATGCGCGTTTTCGGGTACGCACCTACGCACGCGGTGTCTTCGGCTCCTCGTTACGGAGGAGCCTTGCTTTTGGATGCTCTTGGATGCCTCGGCTGGTCCCCGCCAGCTCTCTCCTCTCTCCCGCCGTGTCCATTCCTGGCTCCCAGCTACGAGCTGGCCCTGCAGAGCATCTGCAGCCCTGTCAGCATCAGCATCCAGCAGCGGCAGGAGGAGCTCCCCGTGAGCAGCATCTGCCCGTCCCTCCCCCGGGCTCTCATTGGTCAGAGGCATCTCTGTCAGGTGGAGGTGGATTTGTGATTAGCCATTGCTTCCTTGTAGTCTGAATGGTTGCTGGTAACCAGGTACACTGTGCATCAGTTTCCAGCTGCTGAAACTGAGTCTTAATAATGAAATAATGAGTCTTCCTTTTTTTCTCTTACAGCAGAAAGACCTCAGCTGGAGCCTGGGACTGTAACACGGAGGGTGCTCAAGAAACAAAGGAAGGGAGTTATTCTTCACTGAGTGAGGGCTACAACAGCACAGACTCTGAGAATGAATTCAATGCATCCCAGAGGAGGAAGGAGTTATCACCAGGCCAGGTTCCTGGGCGTTTTTAAGCATGTTGTTTGTGCTGAGCCAGGGCTGTCTTGAAAGAATAGTGACGGTTGCTTGGTATTTTTGATGGCAGGTGTTCGTCATAATTCTGTATTAGTTTCAGGAGGTAGATTAGAAATTATAACCATTGATAGTGGAAGGAATGCAGAAGCAGCAAACAAAATTGTTTAGTGATTCATAATTCACTTTGAGGTAAAAATTAGCTTTATCTACTGTTTTGTTAGTAATGTTTGGATTCCTTTGTAAACTTGGTTGGTGTAGCTTTCTTGATCTGTGAAAGAGCTGGAAAAATGGCAGGATGTTGATTCCGTTGAAAGGAAAAGGTCTGTTTTCAGGTTAAGAGCTATTCTATAAGGATCTCTTTCCATTCGCTGATATTCATATATTTATAAGCTTAACTTGGTAAGCTTATAAGACAAACATTGTGTTTTCAGTTCAGAATTGCGCAGTGTTCCTGAATTGTGGTGGTTATTGACACTCGGAGTGATAGAGTGCTGCTTTCAGTCTTTGGCTCAGATGTTGTTTCCCTTGCGTGCAGGCTGTGTCCCCAGTGCAGGCTGTATTGCGGCTGCTCGGAGGAGACGTCACCTCGCCAGGACCCGAGCTGATTATCTTCCCTTGGATGCTTCAAATGATCGTCAGCTTTCTCAGAGAAGAGAAGGCGGTGATTCAGAGGATGAGGACGAGCCTGGTAGGAATCATCTCTATTTTGTTCCTAAAAAGAGAACTCTTAGGCGTAGGATGGCTGAACGCGTGGGTGAGTTGGTGCCTTTTCTCCCAGAGAGAGGCTGTGTCTTTTACTGATGGATGTCCGGAAGAATGTGAGACTTGCCCAGTGAAGAGTGCAGTGCAAAGTTTTGCCCTTGATCTTGACAGAAGACCATAATGCTTGGTGGTCCTTGAGGCTTATGTGGGCTGTTCCTGCTCTCCACACACTGACATTACGACTGTTATGGGAAAGGGGTAAAAACAAACCAACAACAAAACACAACCAACCAGAGCCAGCCAGCCCTTTGGAAGTAGGCAGACTTACTGCATGCCAAGCGTATGTGGCTTTTCGGTTGCTCCTTAACTCATCTTGCTGTTTGCAGTTTCACTTACAAAGCACTGGTTTGCCAGGCTTGTAGACCAATCGCTTTATTGTTTGGATAATGGTTGTAAGTAATATGCAGGTATGGTCTGACTCTATTGCTGTAATAAATGCTACGGAGAAACTTCTGTGTCTGTAGTAGATTGTGCATTGTAGAACACTTAAGGATCTTCCGTGTCTGATATCCCCAGGTTGTAGTCTGTTTTTGAAGTCTCACGTGATGTACAGGTTTGCTTTGAGACATTTATCTTTGTTCTTCCGGTACTGCAGTAATCTGAGGAACGGTTGGGTAAATGAAGGTGGATTCTGCAAAATCCGGTTGCCATTCCTACATCTTCTGATTTGGACGTGGTCCTTGTGTACAGGCTTTTCGTCTGCTGCCATCTGTTTCTATCACTTGTAATGGCTGTGGGAAGCGGTACTGTTTTTGAAGGAGGAGGTTGGGTGAGGAGTAGGGAAATAAGCAAAGGGCGTAATGAGGTGTGCTAATGATTGATGTAAGTTGTAGTGCCTGTGAGCGATGGATCAAGTGAAGATGAGGCAGAAACAAAGTGGGAAGAACAGCAAATTAAGAAAGCTGTCGCACTCCCTCAGGTGATATGTGCTTTCCTAACTGTTGAAATCTGCCTTTTGCTCATAGGCAAGAGAGAGATTGTTTTTTCCTTTTTCCTGGTAAATAATTGGCAAGAATGTTTTCTCTGATGTTGTGTTGTTTTTGGCTTGAGTCTTCTGTTCTATATCAGACTAGGAAAACCTGAGTTACCAATTCTTCATGTCAGAAGGGAAAGGTGCAGAAGTTGCTGCCTGCTGCATGGCAGTGGTTCGAGGATTGGGAAGGTTGCTGCTAAATTTCACATCCAGTATAACTGGTGTTCTTAGGTCCTCATACTCCATTTGTTTCTGGAAACCCCTCAGTTTTTGCTGTCCAGAAGATTGCAGAAGTTTTTAGCAGCAGACCTCGGTCATGGACTCGATTGCTCCAAGTCACTGTGTTCGGGTTAGATTTTGTCCTACAGTCTCCTGCTGTTTTAGA
The DNA here is from genome assembly GCF_016699485.2 of Gallus gallus. NCBI lineage: Eukaryota > Metazoa > Chordata > Aves > Galliformes > Phasianidae > Gallus > Gallus gallus. The sequence goes on from NC_052572.1 coordinate 77,130,418, forward strand.
ATGCAGAATGTCATTTAATTTCCGTGTTGATGTGGTTGGAGATACGGTGTTTAAGTTATAATTGCAGTCAAGCCAAGTTGTCAGAATGAAACTTCTATCTTCATCTTCATTGTTTGGCTGTAGCTTATTTCTGCTTTTCATATTAAAAACTGTACTACTTGTGAGGTTTCAGCTGTCGGCATTGAACCGCTATATATTGCGGGAAGCCATTGATGTCTTCAGACTGAGAGGAGGGCTGCTTTACCCTAAATGACAGATTGCTTTGTACTGATGGATGTGAATGGTGTATGCATTTTACACCATTACTACACAGCTTTTTGTATATATGCTTTCCCTTTTGTGGTGTACAGAAATTGCCCAATCTGATCATTCCAATGTACATCTTTTTGTCATATGCTTTATACATTCGCATGGTGTGTTTTGTTGACCTCTAAAGCTGCAGAGGCAAAACTTACATCAATTGTGTACAAACTTATGTTTAATTTGCATAAACTATGTGTTGAAAGTGTTGCAATTCTCTTAGGAAACTTACAGCCATGCTTCCCTGTGTAAATCTCAACCAGCTAAACCCACATTTGGTCCCCGTGTTTCCCTACCAGCTGTGAACTTGGAAACTATAAAAAAGCAACTGACTGAAGGGTAAGTACTGCTTTTAGTGTTAATTGCTGAGGTGTTCGTTCTGTCACAGGTGACGACAGCTTTGGAGTCTTATTCCTTCTTGCGAATATTGAAGGGTTTTGGGGTTAGTTGTGTATTGTGCTTGTTGTAATGTTTAGCACAGCATTACAGATTTTAACTTTACCTGGCAATGCTTTGTTGCAGGGGAGCGTTTGGACTTCTCAAGCATTTTATCGCTTGTAAGAATCTGCTGCTTTACTCTACGTGCTGCTGGTTCTGAAAGGAGCGTAGGCACAGTGTTACGTTTGCCAAGGAAGGAGAACTTCACTCAGGGCAGGTGGGGCTGTCAGTCCTTTTGTCGTGGCTCTTCAGCCTGTTCAGACAAGGCAGTGGGCAGCTGAGATGTCCTGGCTGGAGATGGGAACTTGCAAGGGAGCGTGTGAGAAGGACAGGTGGGGTCCGGCATCTGCAGCTACCGAGATAGCCATCCCCATCACCTCTCAGTGCTCATCTTAATTGAATTGTTTTCATTGAAATCTGCTCCCCCCTTCAGGGAAGGAAGTTAAATTAAAGTCTGCTTCTGGGTTCAGTTAAAGTCTTTCTCAAACTGAGCAATCGTATGAGATACCAAAGGTGATTTTGTTGGTTTTTTTAATAAGAAAATTAAAAAGCAGAATTGTAATAAATGTGAACTTTTCAGGGGTATTTCATTTAATAACTAATGAGAGCTGTAAGCATCAGTTTTTGGGTTATAAGGTTAGTAAGGAGACGATTCAGATCGTTTGTGTTGGGCAATGAGCACAAGGTAAGTGCTGATATGCTTCTGTGCCTGCAGCTTAAATTAAGTTGGTATAAATTATATATATATATATATATATAAATTATAATATTGGTATAATTAAATTAACCTGTACTTGAGTGTTTGAGAGAGCTTTTAACTGTTGTGTTGCTGGTTGTATTTGATGGAAATGCTGTGTTTTCTTATGCTGCAGTATGTCAGTAGGGGCAGCTGGTTTTGTGTCTTGTGTGCACTGAAGCCAGCTGACGCTGATACAGATGAACAGCCCAAGCAGAAAATGCTTCTGGCTTCTACTTCTCTGTTGAACTGAAGAATCAGTAGGGGTAATTTGGGACATACATACAAGGGGACACAAATAACAGGAGACGGTAGGGAGCTGACTGTTGAAATCTAAATGCAATAATGTGTACAGTTTGGAAGCTGGAACTTAACATGCAGGCTCAGTTTGCCTTTTCCATTGTTGGGAACAGAGTGTGGTAGGCACTGTCCGTTTCCATCCAGGACTGGGAAGCGGTGAGCTGGTATTCCATCACTTGTTACAAGGTGTAAAGCAAACGAAGGTGATGTGGAGCCTTTGTTTGGGACGCAGGCACCGTAGAACAGGAGGACAAGGAAGGATTGACTGATAACTGGCAACAGCTTGAGAAGAGTGAGCTCGGGGATGTAGCCCTTTCTGGTTCTAACTGGTGTGCAGGTGGGGTGGGTGCAAAGCATGCAGACTCTGAGTGTGTGTGCACTCTGGGAAGCACAGCTGGAAGCGTCACCAGGAAGGGCAGAGAGGAAGGGTGGATCTGGGGTCCCTCCCTGTGCTCACTCAGGTGCTCACCTCCCGGTTCAGGCTGTGACCTGGCAATCCCCCTGCACGAGGGAGCAGCCACAGCTGTCCTACAGTTCACTGATAATATTGACTGTGCTTTACACTGGACACTGCGAATTTTTCATCAGGAGGTTTTATTTACTTTGGTTAGTCTCCAAATGAAGAGCAGAAGCAGAATCAGTGTTCTGCATTCACCTCTTTGTCTTGTTCCTGTCTTCTGGTAGCTGGGAATGGCAAACCAAGTAATGATGGATTGGAGAGTGATGAAAAGATGAAGCTTCTGAAAATGTGTGAGCATCGAAGGTACGTATAATTACATCTAACTGTAGTAAGTGTGCATCTGCTTCCTGTTACTTACACAGGGGTGAAGGTAAATCTGTGCGGTTACTAAGCGAGGTGATACACACGTGCAAAAATGCCTTTCCTTTCCAAAGCTCAAGGTACATGGAAACCATCTGTTTGTTAATGGAGGGTTTTCTTTGTGCTGATTGGAATCTGAATGTTAATAGGTACTATTAATTTAACATAAGTTGAAGTGAGGCTGTTCACGAAACAGAAAGTAGATTTTTCCCTGCTGTTGGAATAAATGATATTGTGATTATATATAGGAATACATTGTTGTGATTATTGCACAGATGACAAAAATAGGCAGGTGGTATTGTTGCTGGTGGGGTGGCAGTGGGTGCATCAGAACATCTAACCTACCCTCTGTTATCAGCGTAGGCCAGGTGCTACATTTTGAACGTCGGGGTCTGCTGCTGACCTTAAGTTACTGGGAGCTCTGAAACCGTTCCAGTTGCATTGGTGCCTTGACTCATCACTGTTTAGACACAGGTAAGGACTTAAGAGTTTTACTGGTTGAAAAACGACGTAATAAAACTTTGCTTGAAGCAAACTGTTAACCTTTAACAAGTTAAGTAATGTCAATAATTACATACAAGAGGTATGCTATGCAAATGATAGGTATAAATATAATTTTCTTGTTGATTTTTGCATGCTCTTTTGGTATGTGGTGCCAGGACTAACGTTTTTTAGCCCCAGTGAGACTTGGATGCAGTCACAGTTTCTATGCAAGTTGTTGCATAAGCTACATAGAACTGAGATGATGGACTGTTGAGAGCGCAGTAGTTTCTTACAGACTACCTCTGGCAGGGATAGTATGGAGTACCATGTTAAATGTTTGGTGTTTCAGGTGGGGGGAGTTCCTAGTATGAATGTGGTGAAGTGAAGGTCGTTAGAGATGCTTTTAATGTCCTTTGGCAGCTCACAAAGTACCTTACTGTTACAGTCTGTGTCTCTAGGGTTGCATGCTTACTTCTGCTTCCTCACTGTGTTTCCTTAGGCTATTGCTCTCACCGGGTGTTCTTAGTATATCACTGAGCTTTCTTTTACGTATGTACATGGTGAATAACTCACCTGAGTTCATTACAGAATGCAGGACTTGCAGGCGGCAGCTGAGAGAGCGTTCACAAACAGCTGGTCACCACGAAGGCATGCCGAGTGATGAAGAACTGGCTCTGACAGAGGTGACTGAATTCCAGAAGAGCAAAGGTTGGTCAGGATATGAGAGCAAAATTCCTCAGATATTGAGAAGGATTTTCAAGGGAGAGTGAAGAAATACTCCTTTTGAATGGTATATCTTTTATTTTCTACAGCACAGAATTGATGCATTTAAACAATTCTGACCGATGCCTTAGGAAGAATAGATAAGACTGTAGGCTTCTTTAGTTTAATCAGTCTTTTGTCCAAAGTTGGAATGTATTTCAAATTGAGATGTGAACTGCCTTAGTGAGCAGGTCACGAGGAGCTGGGAGAGGCACGATGCGTATTTGCTGAATAACAGAAGGAGGATTTTCCTGTCTGAGCTTTTAAGAGACATACAAAATAGGAAATGTAATGGGTATTTAAATCTGTGCAGTTGTTCAAAACCGCAGAAGTCTTTTTGTGGTCTTCTGTATCTCTTTTTTCCTGAAAAGGGCTTTGCCAGAGTGCAGGACGGGGGCATGCTGCTTGCAGGGAAGACTTCTGTACAGGAGCTTTGCCGTGGGTTACAGAGGCATTCCAGAGCTTGAGATAAGTGTTGTTAACTAGGAGGAGGACAGCTTTTCCTCTTGTCAGGTTGCTTGTGTATGAATCACTTGCATCTTTATTAATGTGGAGCTGTTTGCTGACATTTTGACAACCCTACCCTCTGAAATCTAGCTTTACATTCAGTTTTAGCTTGCTGCTTTGGTCCATTCCGTGATTAGAATCCATGTAAAACTGTTAAATGAGAATCTTTTGGTATCATTAGATATATTTTTGCATCAAGCTTTTTCTCTTGAACCTGACAGCTGAACAACTAACGGGAATGATCTTTCAGCAGAATTCTACAGACCTGAAAGAGATGCCCTGGTTCAGAGCTGTAGAAGGATTCAGCGATGCCAAAAAGCCGTCTGAATCAAAAAGAGATGATGATCCTGATGAAGAAGTTTTGCCTAGAGTGATTGAAAAAACTATCCTGCCAAAAATTACAGGTGTATTAAGGTTGTCTTGGGAACGTTCGCTGCAGCTAGGTAATGAAACCTTAAATAAGTGGTAATGTAAAATTATGTTGATAGTTACAATTACTTGTTAAGGTTACTGCAAATGAAAGCTTTAGCTTTTTGAATGTTTGCTTCCTTGAAACTAGAGCAGATAGCCACTTGGATATCATGAATGAAATAATACCTATTTTTCAGCATTTGCCAAGAATGTGTGGGATCCTTTATCGACTTCACAGACTGAGAACCATACACAGCTTTGCGATAACGTGTTTGAAAAACAAGTCCTGTCCAGAAGGGAATGCAGTCAGGCAAAACAGGTAAAGGCTGTTGTGGTAATGGGGAAGGAAGTTCTTGATGCAGTGTATGCATTCACTGTAAATATTCACTGTAACATACACTTAGCCCAGTTCTGGTTTTATTCTCATGCAAATCTGGGAGTTTATCTAGCATAAAGTAGGTGAAACTAAGTTGATGTTTAGGCCCTTAGTATGAAAAGAAATAATAACAAACGTTTATGCAGTCGCCACACTTGACTTCAGGAAGAAGCTTTAGATAAGGTTCTGTTTGTATAGTAGCTGTGGTGTTTTGTTGTGTTCCTTTTTAATAGAACTTCATAGCTGGAAAATACATTAATCTTGTTATCCCAGAGGATTTTGTTTAAAAAAGAAAGAAAGAAAGAAAGAAAGATGGTTAAAGCTGAGACTTGCTCACAGGTCTTTAATGCAGTCGTGATCTTAGTGTCTATTATATACAGTGGCTCCTGCATTCAACTGAATTAGCATTTTGCTTTTCCACATGAACAAATGTGCCTTCTACTGTTTCACTGTAGGAATAGTTACCAAACATTAATGTTTATTAACTCTTTCTGACAAGAGTAACTACGCAGTCAACTTAGTGCTTTTTTGCTCCTGTAACTAAAAGCTTTCATAAATGGAAAGATCTTAGTTTATGAGGCACAGCCCAGAGTCTGGTTTTGTGATCTTAACTTAGAGTATCTGAGGGCTTGTGTTATTTGTGGTGGTCTGTTCCCCCTTCTACTCCTGACTCCTCCTTTCTTTCCTGAAATAGTTGATATTGCTGATGCTTATTGCTGGACGCTATTAGAGAGAGGATAACTGGTAAGAGTCTGGTAGGTGTGGGGTTAAGACACAGCTGGGAGAAGAGTGTTGCTAAGCCTGATGCAGCATGTTTGTCTGGTTACAGGCAGTGCTGTTCTGCTGAGAATCCATTAAACACATACTCGAGTGTTTCCAACTGCTAATTCCATTGGGTATTGCAAGGAGTTTCAGTTAACAGCTGTTTCCTCATATGAAAGAACTCCATAATTGTAATTCATTGGTGTTTAAGAGATGAATTGTCTGTTTGTCTTACTTTCAGGTCAAACAAAATCCTTATTTCCTCTTCCTCTTTTTCTGACCAGCACTGTGGAAGACAAATCATCGCCATGTTCAAAATTCCAAGGCAGACGGTTTTGGTCAGCTGTTGAGGTAAAGAAAAAGCACCGATCTTGTCTGTGAAAAGCATTTTAGTTAAAAGTAGACTATTGTCTTTGAAGAAATGTATCTTCAGTCAAATCTGATTCCTGAGAGCTTAATGTATTTTAATAGGAAGGTTAGCTATTTTTGTCAGTGAGCTATTTATGCTCACCCACCTCTGATATGTAGTCAAGAGACTTTAATTTCATCATCTGTTCCTGCTAACCTTCCATGAGATCAGTCATTGGCACTCTGTGGATAGGTCTGTTTCCTCAGTATGTGCATACAGTGCCCATGTTGCTCTTGTAGAATGGAATCCCTGCATGTGCGTATAAGTGTATTAGTATAGCTTTATTCAGTCTAAAGTGCTGAGTTAGGAATGTCTGAATGCCTGTGATTCAATTCCCTCTTAGATCTGTTTCCTCTATGAGTGTATTTGGATTCGTACTAAAGATGAGGTTTAGATGCAGGAAAACACATTAACGTCCCAGTTCCCCTGCTGTGTGTGCTAACAAGGCCATGGTGACAGCTCTGCATAGGCTTCCTGCTGCCATGTTGCACATTCCTGTAGAGAAATCAGGGAATTTGGGAATGTTGAGGACTTGCCATATTCACTCCTGGAGCAAGCTGTTGTGTAAGGGTTTGTCATGGACAGATGCAGAGAAGACAAGAGGGAGCTTAGTACTGATACCTGGCAGACACGAAACAGACATAAGATTCTGGTATCACCTTCTGAGATTGTGTATTGCCTGACTTAAATGTCCTGTCAAATACATGTTTCTAAAAGCGAGACCGGTGGTCTTTCACTGCAGATTGAAGTTTTCTCCTTTCAGTTTGTTTTCCATCCTCACTGTCAGGGTTCTCTTTAGAAGTGGTGATGTGCAGAACGGTTGAAAATGTGCTTGTGTTGGGGATCTTCTGACAGTTTGCCACTCTTTTTTTTCCTGGAGTGAAGTCCTGAATTTGTTTACCCCAGAGTAAGTAGTACTGCGGGTCATGCATTAAACTCTTTGGATCTGTTCAGTAGCTTATTAGTGTGACTTATCTGTGTTTGAGACTGCCGTTGTGCAGCCCCTATTGGTGCTGTCTTTCAAAGCAGGTAATCATCTGCAGGCTGCCTATCGGGAATGTCCTCTAAACCATGCCCAGAAGTTGTATGGGAGAGTACTCACAAAGGGCTGGGCGAGAAGAGGACAGGAACTATTTTAATGAAGAAGTACAGTTGATGAGGTTTTGATGTTTGTGCCATCATACAGTCTAACTTTCCTAGCAGCTCACGGAGTCAAAAGGAAGAATAAATCCTGTTTTTTGAGTACTGAGATTGGATGGACATGGTATCTTTTAACTTTAAAAAGGAGGTTCTAACGCACCCTCAGCCATCAGATATGCATGTTCTGTTTCTCCATTACTGCAGCTGCTCTCCAAGGTTCTCCTTGGGGATGGGACTGTACAGGAAGACACAGTCCGTGGTGTGGGACTGAGCAAGCTGCTGAATCGGTACCTTCTTCTGAACCTCTTCAACACACCACCTGGGCCAGAAAACATAGGGAAGTGTAAAGAGGTGAAAGGTCTTATTTCCATGGGGACAGATGTAGTCTGAAGTGTAATTATTTAACATTTAAAGTTGTTTTTTGTTTGTTTGTTTCTTTGTTTTTTATGACCTTGGTGTATAAAAGAATTTCAAAGCAAGCACTGGTTCATAGCCTTTTAAGAATAACTGCTTAAAATGATGGTTTTGTTTTTTGAAGAGTAAACACTGCCAATAATAACTGAACTAGCCAAAAGGAGAAGTCTGTCAGAAGTGGTGTGACTTAGTTTTATTGAAAGCCTTTTTTTTTTTCTTTTTTCTTTTCTTTCTGAATGCTCTCTGGGTGAACAGGTGGTTGCATGCTTCCCAGAAAGGTGGTTCCAAAATCTTGGAAGTGGGTCAACTCTCCCCGAGTCAGTGAACTTCTGCCAGCATTTGGTTCAGTGAGCACGTATGCTTCACAGGAATAACCACAGGTAACAAACAACATGTTCTTTGGGATGCAGCACTTCCTCATATTCTTTATGTTAGTATTTCTTTTAGGGACATGGTTCAGTGGGCATGGTGGTGATGGGTTGACAATTGGACTAGATGATCTTTGTGTTTTTTTCCAACCTTAATGATTCTATGATTCTTAAATTCCTCAAGCCTCATACATTTAACACTTTCAGTGATGTACTTCCAACATCTACGTAGAACTAAAGATGCAATCCATAATGTAAAATGGATCGCTTTTGCAGTACTAGTGCAGGCTAGTTTGAGGCTCTAGATGTTGGGTGCAGTTAATGGTCAGTGTAGCTCAAGGCACATTTTAGCTTTATTGATTTTGAAGTCAGGTGTGAATGTGTTGCTATGTCAACTTGTTTTTGTAATAGTGATGAAAGTGAAGAAGTTATTCTCCTGTTGGTGAAAGTCAAGGCTCTGCATATTGCTGAAGAGCTCGCTGAAGAGTGCAAACGGGAACATCTTAAATCTATGATCAGGAAATAAGGATTTCTTTGAAGCAGCAGTTCTTTTACTGAAACAAGCCTGATGCTCACTCTAAAAAATGTGGTAACGTTTAATGAGTGGACTGCCTACGGTTGTTTTACTGTGAAATATTTTGTTTTTTTTTTTTTTTCCAAATGTCTTCTGATGCCATCTACTCCTAGACAGAATCACAATGGTCAGTGTGAAGTGCAGGTGTTCTGAAATATATGACGAAGCCTCACTGCTTTGTTCTTTTGGGAAGGATGACTGCAGTAAGTGCCTGTAACGTTACCACTGCTGGTGAGCAGACAACTTCACAAGCTGTTTTCAGTACCACACCAAATCACTCTGACTCAGGAGTCACTGAACTCTAACTTACTGTCCACTTAATGAGATAACTCTACCAAACTCACAGTGAGTTCTTCATAGCTTTTTGATCCCGACACAGAAGCAGGAATTCTGCGTGCAGTGAGAAGTCTGATCTATGAACATCTACTGATGGTAAACGGGTGTTTAGGAAGGTAAGAAGTTGCACAGGAGAACGTCTTAACTACGCTTACTCTTCTCCAGAGTATGATTTGTAGTGGAGCTTTGTACTTGAGATACAGACTGGACTTTGTGCACAGATTTGGAGCTGTCACCCGCCCTCATTTATCAGACGAGCAGAACAACAACTCCAGTTACCTTCTAGTAATTGGCTCCCTAAGGACATTTACCTTTTTCTTCCCTGTAGGACCCATTAAACCTCATCTCATTGTGCCCATGTTAGATTTCTAATGTTGTGTAACTTCATATATGTGCAGTAAATATTACTTCTGCAGAATAAAAAGGATGTTTTATTGTAGAAACAGCAGTGTGTCACAAATTCTGCTAAGTTTGTGATTGCCTGCTTCTCTTAAATGTTATTTATGTGTCTTCCATTTATCTCTTGGAGGTTTCTATTCCCTATGGATTTTCTGTTGTTTTTTATTACAGAATATGTATTTTTGTAAACTATTTTAATTGTAAATAGCATTCATCAGTGTTATAGACAACAATGACTTTTAAAATAAAAGCAAAACCATTATTTTGAAAAGTAAAGACGTTTTTGTGTTAATGAGACTTTTAACGCTTTCAAGTCTTGAACACGACAGGAATGTTATGTGAAGTATGGAAAAAAACTGTGGCACTGCTGGCGCTTCATTATCTGCAGGATTTAGGAGTTCTGTTGTAAGCAATTGTGCACTTCTACTTTCCTGAGTGCAAAGAAAATACAACTGATAAGTAATCGGCTGAAGCATGTGATCTCCGTGCTTGCTTTTGTCTCCTCTGCTTCCTTATTCATGTTGAAAGTTGCTCCCAAAGAAATTAGTCTTGTGCTGCTATGAAATTGGAATAGGTTCTATCACGCTTTACCTCTGTAGAGGCTTCTTCCAGTGGCTGCAGACGTCACTTGTCATGACTGGTAAGCAGGGGAAGGCGATTTTTACTGGAGCTCAGAAGCCCCATCCCAGTTGAGTATCTTTGAGAACCTACTGTGCCACTTTGTGGTGAACCTTGCACCCATTCACACACTCTGACTGGAGTAACAGCTAATCTGGCTTCATTCTTGCAAGCTGGTTTCAAAACGTTGGTATTACTGCTTTGTTGTCAGGTTACTATTGGTGCTTTATCAGATGTCATTTCAAAAGTGCCTTTACAGGACAGCTAAGCAGCACTTACTCTCAGATTGTCCAGCTGGGCTTCTGTACATCTGCTTCCCTGCCATAGCCCCCTTCTGAACATCTTGAATGAAGCATTTTCACAATTGGCCCCTGTCTACTTGGCAAAGGCAGAAGAAACAGTTATTTGGAAGTGACAACACAATAACTGCCAACCCCTTCTATTAGCTGTGATTTAGAAGGGAAGGCAGAAGCAGGGCTGAACACACTGTAACACCGTTTTCAGGAATGGACAGTTTAACATTCAGACAGGAACTGCTGAAATTTCACTGTCTTTTATTTGCATATGAAACTTGAAAACTGACAATTCTTACATTGAACTCAAAGCTGTTACTTGTTCAGCTCTTCACTCGCTTCCCTCCATATTTTTTCCTCTATTTTGAAGTATTGTGCTCTCGCAGCATATCGAATTCCAGCCAGGGCTGCTTCCACTTCTGTGCTTCCTTCATTTTTTTTCTCGGGTAGCTCAAATTTTATTCCTTTTATGTTGTATTTCGGCCTCTCCCACCGTTTTGACCATGGTTGAGGTTTCATTCTGACCTGCAGCTAGAGGGAAAGATTTTTTTTTTAAAAAGAAAAAAGGTATTAAAAGGTCAGAAGGTCAGAATTCTGACTGTGAAGCAAAGCAATGAGACAAGTGCTGCTTTAAGAGAAGAAATCAGCCCGATCTGTCAGCAAACTAAGGGACTACTGGACACCAGTGGGAGAAAAAGGATTTGGGGACTGTGTGGCTGTTACGTTTGTTCATATACCTAAATAACACTGATTTATTACACCGTCCTTAAGTTGATATGCTGTTAACTCTCTTCTACGCTTCTAACTCTGTTACTTACTAAGGAAAAAAGAATAGGACAGCAGCCGTTCCTCCTTTTCCCTGTAAGCTAAGTTGGATAGCATTCTTTTACCAGTCTGCCAGACCTTCTGAGATGCAGATCTTGCTAACTGCTCCTTCCACCCCCCACATCAGTAGCATTAAGTTTCCATAGCGCTGGCTGTTATGTCTGCACAGTGTAATACAGAGGCATCTGCAGGCCGTTACTCCTTGTACGTCTCCTAAGTTACCTACTGAGGAAGGCAGGTACTTTGGTTATAAATGTTCTTTCACTACAGGAGTAGCATTAAGGTACCAGATTTTACATGCTTGTATCACCTTGATAACTAACACAACCAAAAGCTGTTTAACAGCCTTCCAGGCCATTGTAGAATGGCCACTTGGAAGAGACTCACAAGGATCATAGGAGTTCAACCCCTGCCTCCACATAAAACCAACCCCCGCCTCATAAAACCAGCCACACTATGTCTGAGAGTGGTGTCCAAAGGCTCCTTGAACTCTGGCATATTTGGGCCTGGGCAACCTGTTCTGTGCATGGTCAACCTCTGGTGCAGAAGCTTTTCCACCCTGACCCTCCCCTGATGCAGTCCTCCATCTGGCTCTGAAATGGAGCCCTGCAGAAACCCCAGGTGACTGCTCACCATCCTGATATAATCCCGGTATCAGTCAGAAAGTTAACTAAATTATCGCCTACGTTCCCACTAAAAAATTAAACTCCTGCCTTGTTTACAGGAATTTCTTCATGGTCTAAATGAGACACAGATGAAAAAAACACTTTTTTCATCGCTTGATAGTAAAAGATAATAATTTTTTTCCTACTGTTTCTTACAAACAGCTGAAAAGAGCCTACAGGAGACACCACATTCAAGTGGTTATCTTGTGTTGGCAAAGCTTAAGGGGACTCTTAAAACTCTTTTCTGCTCCGATGAATTATACCGTGCCATAGAAATCTCCTTATGCTCTGGAGTTCAACTGTCTGGCAGCGAAGTTGAAGGCACGCTTCCTGACACAGTACTGGCCAGAGGGCCACTACCAACAGATTATTTGCATGGGGTCACTGTGTTTCAGACAGCATGGAGACTTGGCCTCAGAGCCAGAGAATGGCTTGAACACCTCCAGGGACAACAATTCCACCACCTGCCTGGGCATTTTGAGAGGACATTTTTCCTAGTATCCAACCTGAACCTCCCCTGGCACAACTGAAGGCCATCACCTCTTGCCCTCCTGCTACTAAGAGGAGGGGGAGGAAGAGCCACCTCCCACGCAGCCACAACCTCCTTTCAGGTAGTGGTGCAGAGAAATGAGGTTTCCTTTGAATCTCCTCCAGACTGAACAATCCCTGCTCCTTCAGACACTCCCATAATATTGTGCCCCAGATCCCTCACCACTCTGTTGCCCTTCTCTGGACGCGATCCAGAGCCCCAGTGCCTTTCTTGTAGTGAGGGGCCCAAAACTGAGTACAGTACTGGACGTGCAGTTCCACCAGTGCTGAGAACAGCCGGCAGATCGCTTCACCAGTCCTTCTGACTGCACTATTTCTGACACAGGCCAGGATGCTGCTGGCATTCTTGGCCACCTGGGCACACTGCTGGGTACGTGCAGCCAACTGTTGACCAATACCCCCAGTGTGCACAGTATCACATCGTCACTCTCCTCTCAGAGGCAGCACCACCACTTTAAACACTGTGCCACTTAAAGCAGTGCAGGTGGGTTTCGGAGACATGAAAAATGCTTAGCACAAGAGGAATTCCATTTCACAAAATACGTGCACTCAGCTCCCAGCTGACCTCGAGATGTGAGGCAAAGGCAGAGGCAGGGCCCGTGTCTCTGTCACCTTCCGACACGCACTTTTCGAGTACCAATGCCTCAGAGCCCTGAGGAATCTGAGGGCGGCCCCCACCGCGGCCTACCCCTTCTACCTCCTCTCCTCTCTCTGCTTCTGCTTGTCAATAATGACGGGCTTCGGGGGAGGCTGGAATTTTGTGGGCTCTCCATCGCTGTTCATTCGACACATCGAGGAAGAAAACCACCCGGTGAAGATTAAAAGCTCAGAAAAACACCGTTCTCAAAAGGCACCGTTCCCCACAGCCTCGCAGCTCAAACCCCCCGCAGGCGGCCGCCATAGTGACTACGAGTACTTCCGGTCCGCCGGCGCCAGAGCGCAGGGTGGCTACGGCAAGCTCGGAGGGCCAAAACTGCCCTCAGCGCGAAGCGGAGCTGTGTGTCGCTCTACTCCTAACCCCTTCTGAGCTCTGTTCATTATCTGATGGGTGTATTTGAAGTGGAGGGTATTTGACGCTGCTTAGAGCAATGAGGGGCCTGTGCAAAAAAGGAGCGTGCTGCATTTTGTGGTGCAAGATGTTCTGGGAACTGCTGCTAACAATGCCCAGCAGGCTTCCTTTTTGCTGGGAAGAGGTTTAGCAAGGATTTTTTATATGAAAAGAGTTCATCCTATATTTCCTTTCCACTGACCTTCCGTCGTACTGCTTGAGAAATTGCTATTTCTTGCTGTAGAGAATGCACATGCACCTGCACCTGTATCTGCAGAAAGAATCATCTAAACATCTCTGTACGGGTTTCTTTTTGGCACTGGGATGGAGCTGTGTGGAACACAGACTTGGATGAATCTTCAGTCGGGTGCAGGGACGCGTAATGCTCATCTTAGATGTCACGCTGACAGCAGCAGTAGAGAGGCAAATGTCATAGGGTTTCATGTTGTTTTTTTTTTTTCCTTTTGTTTCAGTCCTCACCGTGGAAGCATAGAAGCGTTACCCAGACCAATTGAGCATTTCTCACATGCGCTTTCTACCAATGACACAGGGCAGTGGAAGTCAGCATCAGAAGCATCTGTAACAGCCCTGCAAAAGACTGGTGAGAGTTACCCTGGCAGCCTCTTTTGGCAACCTCAGCTCTCTGCAAGCTGTTAAACTGTGTCGTAAGTCCTCCCGTGGTGCTGACTCAGCTCTCCCTGTCTTTGGTGTAGGAGAGCTGGTCTTCAGCTTCTTCCTGTTTCCTGCCTATCATCTGCTCCCTGCTTTGCCCGTGGCCCAGTGAGCCTTTTACTACTCGCCCCCAGATTTGCACGTGTGGATAAGAGCATCTTGATTTCTGTGTTTGGCTGAGCGGGTAGAGCAGGGCAAGGGGGCTGATTTGGACGTGCCGCTTTCCCAATACGGTGCTGTTGGCGTGGCAGTGCTTCTGGCATTGCAAATTGTGTCAGATGTCAATGAATTCCTTGGAATCTGCTGAGTTGACTTGTGCAGGTTTCATTGTGGAGCTGAACCCTTCCTGGCCGCTTCTGTGCATAGCCATGGCCTTTGCTTCTTTCTTGCCTTTTTTTCTTGGTTGCGTTTGGCACTGTGCAAGCCGTGAATCACCAGGAAGCAGCTGAAAGTGCTCTGGAGTTGTAGGGGACAAACTCCCAAGAAACAATGTGCAGCTTCAAAACCCCAAAGTTTGGAAAGATGAGAGGTGCGCAGCGCTCTGCCTGGTGCAGGACACGATGTGCTCTGCAAGGCGCTTTCCATGAAGACCTCAGGTCTGTGCTGAAACTGCACCTAAAGCAGCCCAGTGCCCTGTGCTTGTTGTACCCGGAGGTATCGGTGCCAGGGGTTGCTGCTGTGTTTGCAATGGCATTGTGTCAGCAGGGTGACGTTCATGGCGTGCGATGCCCTCGGTCATTGAAGGCATCCTTGCAAATGTTCCTAGTGAGGGCCATGTTTCATTGACAGCATAGGTTGTTTTCTGGAAAGTGAAACAGTGTGCTTGTGTACGTCAAGACCACATTCATTTCCAAGTGACCACAGTGCACTTCACGTCTGCTGCCATTGCCCCTCGGCCGTCTTGTGGTTGAAGCCGGTGGGTGTTCAGCACCACAGCGTCCTTTGCTTACTGCCCCCTTCCCAGTGGGATGGGGGAGAGAACTGTGGGGGAAGAAAAAGAAGGTAGAACTCATGTGTTGAGAGAAATCTCTTTGCAAAGGTAGAGGAAAGGACATAAGTAATGAATATCTATCTATCTATCTATCTGACTGTCTATCTATCTACCTATCTATCTATCATTGAATGTATCTAATGAGTGATGTAGAAGCAGTGGCTCAGCACCTCTCAAGCAATGGCCAAGCAGAAGAAGAGACTGAGATGAACTACCACCCCATCCAAAACCCATTCCACTTGATGTCATATGGTATGGAATATCCCTTTGGCCCGTTGACGTCAGCAGTCCTCATTTGGTTTCCTCCCAGCTCCTTCTTGAGAGCTTTGCTGAGAACGGCCTTGGCTCTGTCCAAGTCTGCTTCTCAGAAATTATAAACATCAGAGTGTTCTCACTGTTGTAGCATCATAAGAGAGTCTGAAGAAAAATCCCTCCCACCTGAGACTAAGACAGCCTCCCAGTGTCCGTGCAGCGAGCCGTGTGGGGCTGAAGGTCGTGCATTTCCCTGGCAGCATTGGCCAGGGGTGCTGGGGAGGTTTGCGTGCTCAGCTTGGGCATCGCGCTGCTGTGCCTGTCAACACAGCATGCTTCGTGCTCTCCGAGCAGCAGAACAGCGTTTCATCACCAAGGTGCCGTAATATTTACTGGAACCAGATGCATTTGTGTCTCTGAGGCTGGGTTTACCCTACGAGCGCTTCTCGAAGGAGCTGTTTTGATTCCCTTTGTACGTGTGCGACATCTTATTGTGTTCTGTGCTTTGGTATTACTCTTGGTGGACAGAAGGAGCTGGTGGATTCAGCAGCAGTAGATTCTGTTGGTTTCCTCTGTGCTGCTTCATCCCTGGAGCTCGCTGCTGCACGGAAGAGTACAGGCGTGTTTATCCCAAGGCTGCTGTAAAGGGGAGCCCGGTTGGCATAGCAGTGATCAGCAGCTAACGGGCTGTGCAGAGGAGGGCTTTGCAGAAGGAGCAGGAGTGCCTGCGTCCATCTGTATCCTCGGATACGTTCTGGCAGTGAGGCAGCAGCTGTGGCCACAGTGACTGAATGCAGACTTGGCAAGACCCCCAAGGCTTGGGGCTGCCACGTGGCAGTTCCACCCTCCTTTATATGCCTGGCAAAGCACAGCCACCCTGCACCCAGGGCAAGCGTTTGTCTTAGTGTCGTGTTTCATGCTGTCTTGTGAAGCTCAGGCACTGGGGGCAGCTTCCCCCCAAAGAAAAGGAGGAGGAAATGAGGTCGTCATGGAAGCCAAAAGGCAAAAATGCACTCGGGAAAGAAATAGGTGAAGCAGTCTAGTAGTAGTGCTGTGTTTCTCTTCCTTTATTTCCATCCAGGTGAAAGAGATGGCTGCTCTAAGCCGCCCTTGGGTGCAAAGAAGGACCCTAGTGTGGATTTGCCATAGGCCCAGCAAGAGGCTCAACAGCACCAAGCGCCGGGTCCTGCACTTTGGTCCCGCCAACGCATGCCAGCTTCTCCAGGATTTGGCTGGGATGGAATTCCAACCACGCACTGATTTCTGGAACGCTGGGGTGCCCTTTTGGAATCCTGTGGTCTTGTGACGTGGTCTTGCCTCCCCACCTTGTCCGTCCATGGTGGAGCAGCCGGGTGGCCCTTAGTGATGTCATAAGCGGCTAGAATGAGGGGAGGAGCAGCGCGTGCTGCTTCCCTTCATTGGAGCGCTTGAGCTCGGCGTGAGTACGTGGCTTGTTGCACTTGTGCACTGATTGAGTCCCTTTGTCTTCATCCCGTCTTGCGCAGCGCCTTGTAGGTAAGCTGAGACGGTGCGGGATAGACGGGTGGGCAGCGAGGGCTTGAGAAGTGCTGGCTGGCGGAGCTCCTAGGATCATATTGCTTCGTCTGGACCGTCATACGCCATTTTCTTCCGGGCCATCCAGTCCAAAGCCATCCATCGAGGTGGCATTTGTGCCAGGGTTCTTCCCTGGTTCTTCCCTTTGCTCAATTGTGCAAGCTCACTGACCTGCTCTTTCTCCCTCCCCTGCCCACCCTCTGCCTGCTCTCTTGGTGCAGCTTTTGCTCGCGGAAGATCAGAGCAAAGTGACAAGGAACGGCTGCGGGTTCGAGGATCTTGTTCTCCCTTGTTCTGATCTCTTGCCAGGTACGTGCCATGTTTTGTATTGCCACATGGTTCAGCAGCCCGTGTTTAGTCGCACCGTGTGTAGTAACACAGCCTCGTCCAGCTGAAATGCAGCTCTGGTCACGTGTGGGATTTTTCCACTTCCTCTCCAGCTCAACCCTCAGCAGGATGCTGCCTGTAGTGCTGGGACCAGCTAGTGTGAAGGAAGGCAATCCCTTAGGCAAAGAGCCCTAGCCGCAGTTTGTGCAGAGCTGCACAACATGAGCCAGGGGCACAAGCGTGCATGCTTTGGCTGTGTGAGTGTGCCCGACAGCTGTAGGGAGCACAGCGGGCATGCAGGCAGAGGAAATGCGTGGGCAAGGCTGTGGCCGGCGCTGGTGCTGAGGCTGCTGCTGGGAGCTGGGGTCTGGGGAGCAACTCCAGCCCCAGCAGTGACACCTCTCCCTGGCCTGCTACTGCGCTCTCAGCGTGCTGCGGGCAAATGCATCTGCTGCTTTGTGCCAGAGTCCCCATCTGCTAGCAGAGGGACAGCGACTTGGTCCAGTGCTGCGTATTGCAACGGCTGTCCCGTTTGATTAGACTGCACAGAGTGGTTGTTTCTAGAACAGCTGCCTCCGCCAGTGGGCAACTGAGAGTAGTTCTGAAGAAGACTCTCAATCCAGTGCTATGTGAACACAGGAAATGTGATTCTTTTCTGTTGCAGCTTGTCGCGCCTGCTGTGATGGGCATTGCGAGCAGCGAGATCAGCCGTGGGCCTGACCGGGCGTGTACGGAGGTACAGTGTGAAGCTCTGCTTGGTCTCTGTTCCCTGCCTTGAGCCAGCAGAATGAGCCACCGGTGTGCTCTCCTGCTTTTCAAGAGAGAGAGCATCCTTCCGGCTCTCCCGGTGTCACTGAAGAGCTGCCTTAAAAGCTTCATTTCCTTGCTAGTGGCATCGAGATGGCACCCTGAAATCCTCCTTGTTTGTCCTCAGCTCCTCACCATGGCCTGTGTTTTCTGTTTCAGCCTGAGAACCAGGGGAAGCCCTTGCTGGTCCAGGAGGAGCCATCTCTTAATATTCCGGCTATTGCTGCTGGCCATGTTATTAAGAGATACGTTGCCCAGGCAGCGGATGAGCTCTCCTTGGAGGTAAGCAGATAAAGAAGGCGTTCCTTGTTGTCACGGACAGAAGAGTATACCGTGTGAATGCATCAGGAATATTCTCAGACACCTTCAGAATGCCTTGTGAGGCGAAGCCCAGAAGATGCAGGTCCAGAGAGGACTTGCACTGGGTTGGATGCAGGGAGGAGTTCAGCCATGTCTAAAAGATGGTTTCCTTTGGCATGCTTGCACTGTATTCTGTCTGGTGTGTAAGGCAGTGACTCTTGTACCTCCACGTTCAGCTTTCCGACGGGAAATGCCTGGAGAGCTGCCCCGGTGCAATTGCTCTCAAGCTGTGCGCTCTTTGGCAGTGCAGAAGAATGGCGTCATCTCAGCTGTGCTTTCCTCCCTTCTGTGCTGAAGCTGGGATTGATGTTGCAATCTCTTGCAGGTGGGAGACCTGGTGTGCGTTCTTGCTATGCCAGCAAAGGAGCTGAGCCCCTGGTGGAGAGGCAAGCATGGCTTTCAGGTAGGCACGAGCTTCAGACTCCTGGGCACAATTGCAGTCAAGTGACGAACGTCAGCTTCGAGCTGCTCGGCCTGCACAGGGTGGCTTCTGGACATCAACAGTTTCCCTGTGTCGCTGTCAGAGGACTTTCCCTTTGGCTCTGGGCTTGGGTAGGAAACCGTCTCCTCATGTGACTTAGAAGCAAGAGCCTCTCCTGTTCACTGCACAGTCAGGAGTTGACCATCTCTGTCCTTTGTACAAGCACGGAGGACTGAGCCATCTTCTCCAGAACCGAGTCTTGGTTTTGTAGGTCTTCTGGCTGCAAATGCTGGACGAGGATTACTTTTGTGCAGGCCATTCTTTCTTGGTTGAACAGTTGAGGCCTGAGAAATGCTGCATTCAGTATTCCATCCGTCTTTCTTTTCTTCTTACAGGTTGGGTTCTTCCCTGGTGAGTGCGTGGAGCTCATTAGTGGAAAACTTCCCGAGGCCCTCATCAACTCAGCGCCAAAGCCAGGTACGGATGTTACATGTCATGGCGCGGGGAAGTCAAATGGAGTCTTTTTCTGGGTGTGTTCTGTGTTGAATATCTCCTCTATCCATCCCACGTTCTCCTCTGTGTTGATGATCCTTCCTGCATCCCACGGGGCGTAGGGCTGCTGTTTTGTAGGCAGTGAGAATGAGGGCTTGGGCAAATGCTCGAATCCTTGTAGAATGCAGTGTTGGCAATGTTCTTGCCGCGTTGACGTGCTCTGTAGCGTGTGTTTCCGCTCAGCCTGGTCCCACTGAGCCCAACCTGAAATGAACTGGTTTCTTCCTTTTGTTGTGCAGTGCCAAAGAAGCGTGGCAAGCTCCTCAGCTTCCTTCGTTCCTTCGTGAAGGCCCGCCCAAAGGAACCGAAGCAGCGGGAGATGGAGCTGGAGAAGGAGAAGGAAGGGGTGTTTGGCTGTGACCTGGGAGAGCATCTTCTCCACTCTGGCCGTGATGGTAAGGAACAGCCCGTTCCTGAGAGCTTCCTCCCTCTGTTGGGCATGACAAGATGAAAGAAAGGGAGATCGTGTCTAGCAAGGGGCAGGTTGATATCGGTGGAGAAACGTGAAATGGGAGTTGAAGGCTGAAAGGGAAGCTGAGGCTAATGCTCATAGGAGGCTGGCACACTTGTATTTGCTTAAAGCCAAAGGTGTAAGCCAATGCCACGCTAGCCTGAAAACAAAGGAAGCCTTTTGGCCCAAGAGAGTGTAGTGCGTCAGTTTCCTAGCTCTTCTGGATATGAGGTCTCACGCCTCCATTCCGGTGCGAGCTGTGATGGGACTTGTGACCGTGTGCAGTTTTGTCCCCAGCTCCTGCCTGTCTGCGCCGTCTGCGACAGCCTTTTTTCTCCTCTACGGAGGAGGCAAGCAGTAGCCCGGCTGGGCTTAGTGGATGGGATGTGACAGGGGCAGCGGCTGAAGCAGGACTTGAATCAGGAGCTCAGCTAAGCGCTGGCCCTTGTTCTGTAGTCCCCCAGGTCGTGCAGAGCTGCGCTGAGTTCATTGAGCAGCACGGCGTGGTGCAGGGGATCTACCGCCTGTCCGGCGTGGCGTCCAAGATCCAGAAGCTGCGGTAAGAGTGCTTCTTGACTGTATGTTGTCTTGCTTTGGAGTTGTTTTCCTCTTTCTCCAAGCCCTCTGTTTTTGTGTCCTTCTCTCCAGCCATGACTTTGAGTCGGAGCAGATTCCGGAGCTCACCGTCCGGGACATTCACAGCGTGAGCTCCCTGTGCAAGATGTACTTCAGGGAGCTCCCGAGCCCTCTGCTGAGCGAGCAGCTGCATGGCAAGTTCTCGGTAAGCACAAGGCAATGGCCTTCATGTCCCTCTTCGTGGCCTGTCCCATCCACACACACGCCTGCGCACCTTTTTTTGGTCTTTTTTCTGTTGAAGTTGGGGTTTTGATGGACATCCAGTGGGTGTCTCTGTACAACAAGCAGCTCCTGCTTCCTGCACACCGCGTGCACCGTAACACCTGGTGTGTGCATCCTGCATTGGAAATGTGGGAGATGGGAGCAGCAGTGCCCTCTGCAGCTCTGAGGCCCTTTTTCTGTTTGCCCCGTGCGCTTGACTCGCATGATGTGTGTCTCATTCCCTTTCTGCTTTCTTCCAGGACGCTGTTTGTGCCGGTACAGATGAGGAGCGGTTGGTCAGAATGCAGGAGGTCATCCAGCAGCTGCCCGGGACTCACTACAGGTCAGAAAACTGCTGCCCTCAGTCTGGGGAGCTCAGCCATGCTGCATTTCAGAAGGCGATGACGCGATGGCAGGCTTTGTCTCACACTGGCAACGTGATGCCTGTGTGTGTTGAAGTGCTGGATGGCTGCGTGGGGTGAATGGATTGGGTCAGCTCCTGGGCACGGGGGCACGGCTGGTGCAGCTGATGGCTGCGGCTGTACTGTGCTGGGGCTTGGTGCTGCAGCGTGGCACTTGGGAAAGCTTGATCTACTTGTTATTCCATAACAAGAGCAAGAACTGGCGTGTCTTGAGGTTTGTTTGGTGAATGTGAGCACGGCGTGCTCAGTGGTGCTGAAGGTTTGCCTCTTGCTTTCCAGGACACTGGAGTACCTGATGAGACACTTGGCTTGTCTCGCTGGGAGCTGCTCCATCACAAACATGCCCGCTAAGAACTTAGCGATTGTGTGGGCTCCCAACCTCTTCAGGTAAACTTCTTTTTCCGTCTCAGCACAAGGCTTGGATCTGTTCTCCCCACGGGCACACTTTGGAGAGGAGGACAATTTGTGCTCTCTTGGTTTTGTCAGATGGGGCTGGTGTGTCCTTGATCACCTGGGAGAATGTCTTCAGTGGCATCAGTGCTTGCCCACTGCGGAAGTCTCCAGAGCCCAACTGGACAGCCTTTGGCTGCCCAAATGCCCAAACGTGGGGAAACGATCTCGGGTCAATGACTTCTCCAATCTGCCTTTTCTACAGATCCCAGCAGAACGAGGCT
This sequence comes from Gallus gallus, assembly GCF_016699485.2. Lineage (NCBI taxonomy): Eukaryota > Metazoa > Chordata > Aves > Galliformes > Phasianidae > Gallus > Gallus gallus. The sequence continues at coordinate 77,152,271 of NC_052572.1, forward strand.
GCCTGCGCCAGCGGAAGAGCTGCCTGCGAGGAACTGCAGAGGCATTCGGACGTGGTGGAATTCCTGATCAACCACACCGACGTCCTCTTCTGCTCCAGCTCCACGTCAGGCATCAGAGATGGAGCAGGTGAGCGTCTTCCTGCATGAGCTTTGTCTTGATGAGACACCTTGATCAAATGCAGGCCTTCTCCAGGATTGTTGAGATACACTTTTGCTATTGAGGGGCTGTCGATGTGCGGCAGCTCCCGCAGAACTGTGATAGTGTGCCGCTGCTTTCTGATCCGCCCTCTTAGCTGTGGTCTTCCCTTCCAGGGCGCAGTTCTCCATCAGGGCCCGAGTCTGTGCGGGTGTCTTCTCCTGCCACCAAGCTGCTCACTCTGGAGGAGGCACAGGCACAGAGGGGAGGCCACAGCAGCTCGCCTGCTCTGACACACATCCAGGACATGGAAGTGGAAGAAGGCCCCGCAGCTGCGCGGGGGAAATTCCACACAATCATTGACTTTCCGTCTGCAAGGTAAAGAGGACTTTCTTTTCCAGCAGCTTCCTATCAGACTTGGTTGTTTGGGCTTTTGTGGGTTTTTCTCCACTATTGCTAGTGCCAAAACTTGCAGAAGCTACGTGACGCTAATGGGGCGTGTGGTGGTGTACTGAATGTCCCCTCCCTTTGGACTCTGAGGTTCAACTAACACGCAGTTGCTTGACGGGCTCAGTTTAGCCACCAGAGGGGGCCTATTGCTAATGTACGTGTCAGTGATGCTTTTGAACTCCCTCTCTGGCTGCACAGTTCCTCAGCAAGCAGTTATGTTTGCCAGCTGAATCAAAGCCCTCCGTTCGATGCTGTCCTGGACAGCTGTGCAGCCTCTGCTCGCATGCTCTGCATCTGGGTTGACACGGCTGAGGGGAATGTAACCAACAAGACTCCAGGGCTGAGCTCTAGAAATGGAACCGTCCTCAACCGTGTGAAACAGAGCGAGCTTCTAAGTTGTGTTTCAGCAGGAACCAGGCAGTGCTAGGAACAAGCAAGTGTTGGCAAGAGCTCAGGGCAGCTCTTCCCTCACCCTGCACCATGCACGACTCACACCGCTCCCTCTTTTCTCCCTCCAGACCAAGTCCACCCAGCAGGGTGAAGGAATCCCCAGCATGCAGTTGGTGTTCCTGTTTCAAGCCCAGAAAACCATCCTCTGTGGCCAAACGCCAACTGCAGCGTGATGCCAGGGAGCCCTCGGAAACAGAGGTGGTGGTCCTGGCAGGTAAGGGTGCACATCCAGCTGTCAAAACCCTGCTTGTCAGCGCCATGGAATTCATGCTTGGAGTCCACACAACAGAGAAAGACAAACAACAAAAGCGCAACAGTTCCTTTCGAGACAGTGCTCCTCCTGTTGCTATTGTCCTATTGGCTTTGTCCTGCTGCCACTGCAGAAGCAAATCTCAAGATCCACTCTCATCATTCAGCTTGTGCAAGTTTGCCACTAACTGTTTGCCTGTGTATCTACTCCTTCCTAGGTGAATCGAGCCCTCGTCCACGCAGAAGAGCCAGAGCGTATAGCGATGGTTCACTGTGTGCGTCCATCAATAGAGAGCTGCTAGGAAGCACAAATCGCTGCAGCTCGGATGAGAGCCTTCCGTATAACACCAGTGAGGGAATGAAGGTGTTGATCCAGGTGGAAGCCCTCATCTCTCCCAGCTGTGCAGACGACGCTGACCTGAGCCTGCCAGAAACAACGGTCACGGAGCTGGACTGTGACGGGGCACCATTGCAGTGCAGCCCAGCCCAAGCACAGCCCGAGTGCCCCGACAGCAGCAGCTCCATGCAGGAGCAGGTCAGCGTCAGCCAGGAGGAGCCGAGCCTGGTGGAGGGAGACGTAGAGAGGATGAGTCCCATGTGTACACCGGACCTCTCACCAAAAGGCCCTCCTGGCTGTGAATGAATAAAAGCACGCTGGTGCTGGATCAACGCCTTGACTGCCTTCTGAGTCTTCATTCCCAGGGATTGGGATGGATGCAAGCAACAGCAAGGCATCTCATGTTGCAAGGCGATGGCTGTGGGCTGTGCGTGCAGCAGAGCTGCGGGTTTGTTCCCATTTTGTCTGGCTGTGGGATGCCTGCAGCGAGAGCTGTGCTCCCGTAGTGTATGGTAGCAAAGAATCTCCAGCATCCGGGATGCTGCTCATGATCATGCCCAGCTTGCTGGCTGTGGCTTTGTGATGCTTTTGAGTGAGAGCTTTTGGATGCTCCTGGATGCCTCGGCTGGTCCCCGCCAGCTCTCTCGTCTCTCCCGCCGTGTCCATTCCTGGCTCCCAGCTACGAGCTGGCCCTGCAGAGCATCTCCAGCCCTGTCAGCATCAGCATCCAGCAGCGGCAGGAGGAGCTCCTCCTGACCAACGCCAGGCAGTAGTGCTCGGTCTGCAGGTTAGCTGCCATTTACCTTTGGGTGTCTCTTGCAGAAGACTCATACATCAGAGCGTTTTCCTCATCTGCAGCACGCAAATGCCACAAAAGCAGAAACAACCCAGGAAGGTGTCTATTTGGGAATCTGCATGGACATTCACTGTCTGTGTTGATGGTGCTCTGCCATCCTTTTTGTCCTTCTCCTTACTTGTCCATATGCTGCTGAGGATTGGAAAGCTGCATGTCCCATAATTCCCCAGAACCCAACTTAGGTGACTGGTTACCTGAACAGGTAAGGACCGTGTAAATATACAAATCTTTCTCATTGCACAACACGGCAGTGCTGCCAGACTTTGTTATGGCTCTTTAGGGCACCTTGCAGGCTGTGTGACATTTTCCTCTCACCTTTCCTTTTCTTTCCCCAAGGTTTTGCCTTGCTTTGCCCTTTTATTCCTTCTACCTTCCTCTGTGTTGCTCAGGTGTTGCCATTCTTCAAGAGCGTTATCCAGTTGTGTTGCACTGCAGCTCTTCATGCCTTGGATCTCTCTCTGGAGCACAAGAGCAGATTGAGGGGGGGAGCTGTCGAGCAGATTGAGGTGGAAGTCAAAGACTCAAATCCAGTGTTGCGAAGCCACTGCAGATGCCAAATCCCTGCACGGGAGACCTGGCCGTGTGCAGGAGTTACTGCAGGATGAGGAGCTGCTATTGGTCTTCAAGCAGGTAGGAGTTTGTTATCCACACATAATACTGTATGTATTTGTTGTTGTTTTAATATCAGTGCCAGTATGCAGTCTGATCCTATGTGTTTGAACAGTGTGGTGTAAGGATTGTCAGCTGAGAACAGCAGCAGAACATGGGGCTGTTGCAGGGGGAAGGCGTGGGGAAGGAAGCGGGGAAAGGAAAGGGAAAGCCTGGAAAAGGAATGGGGAAGGCACGGGGTGAAGGAAGGGGGCAAGACACAGGGGAATGAAGGGGATAGGACAGAATACCTGTAGAGCAGCCTAAAAAGCAGTAACAAGCTCTGGGAGGACCATGGAGTGCCAGATTCTGTACTGGGTGTTTATCTGTGTGTGTACGTTGTCACTGTTTGTGCCTGGCTGCACTGCTCCAGCCCAGAGCCCGCTGCCTGCAGCTGCATCTTTGCTTCCTTCCCTCCTGCCCGGAGCCCCACGGGTGCTCCCACAACTCCCTTCCCACCCCCAAAATGCCAGAGAAGACACCTGGCAGTGGGATGGAGGAATCCCAGCAGCCCGTTTTCCTTCTGCCTGCAGCTCTCTCCTCCTCTGCCACACAGGGCTCCAGACTGTCCAATGGGAAAGACGTGGGGGAAAGGGAGTGCTGGCAGGAGCGACTGCTGCGGCTGACTGGGGAGGGTCTGCATCCCACGTGCCCTCCTGTGCTCTCTCTCCAGCTGCAGGAGGGCCAGAGAAGGGCAGATGAAAAGCTGCAGCTGAGCCTGATGGACCTGCACAGCTCTCGGGCTGTCTTCCAGAGGTAGCTGTGATTTACATTAGGTAGCTGTGAAATACATTAAAGCACGAAGAAGACAGAGGCTGAGTGAACACCAATATGGCGCTCTGCTTTCTGCCAACGTGCTTTAATTTTGTTGTCGTTAAATGTACTGGGGAGTTACATTTGGGTATGTGAATATTTAAAAACAATGCAACAGATGCTGGCAAAAAGTAACTTCTAAAAATTTTTATTATTATTATTATTATTATTATTTTCTTTTTGTAAAGCTCTTAGCACGGCTTTCCTGAGTTTGGAGGAGTTTCCCTCTGTTTTCTTCGTCTTCACCCCCACCGCCCCCCACTTCTCATTCCGTGTTCTTCCCCCGTCATCGCGACAGAGCACTGACCGCCAGCGATTGCGCCGCGGGCCGCATCGATCCCGTCCAAGTTCTTTCCGCGGTCTCTGCCGCCACCTCGTGGCCAATGCGCGGAACTGCCGCTGTCCGCTGCTCAGTCCTGCAGGCGGCACAACGCGTGCGCGTAGGAATGCGGAAGTGGCTTCGTAACCGCTCTGTGCAGCTCATCCGCCGCTCTCTATTGTGATTAGTCCTCCAGGTCACAGCGAGCATGCGCCCGACGACTCCAAACCAGCAACTGTTGCTCCTAAGCGCTACGCGTGCGGGCGAGCTGCCGGTTCTCGGACCGCCGGCTCAGCGATCTCCTCCTTCTAAACCAGGCTGCCCCTCATCTATTTCCACGGCGGCACCGAACGTACGCGGCCGCCATTCCGCCGATCGGCCACGCGGGGGCGCCAGAGACCGCGGAAACACGTACCATCGTGCAGCTGAAACACAAACGTCTGCCGTTCACTTGTGTGAACCTCTGTGTATGTATACTCTTTTGTACAGACTGCTGCTGGCCTGCTTGTGTTCAAAGAATTTCCACTGAAGTGGACTAAATATTTCTGTGGAATTGTATGTTTTTTTTTTGTTTTTTTTTTTGGCCTTGATCACCTGAAAGAAATGAATGAAGTGATGCGGGGAGTTCAAGTACAATCAAATGTGAAAGACTATGAAGAGTGGGAGACCTATTTGGAAAGTAACAAGAAGGGGAGGGAGAACACGTCTGGTAGTAATAGCTTGGTGATGTTAAGTTGGTATAAATTAAGTGGGACGCACTGATGTGTGCTGTATTCCTACCCACATCGACTTGGGTAGAATCTGTTCAGTGTAACGTCGCTACACTTGCCATATTATGCTCTTTAGGAGCGTGTTGTGTAGAGGAATATGGGTAAAATGTCAGTGGTGGTACCTTCAGAACTACCACTACGTCAGTGACATTTGATGTTTTCCAAAGCATGAATCTTGTCCACACACAGTGCTTCTGTAAATGTTGGTATGGGTAAGTCTTGCAGTTCTTCTTTGCTCCCATGCAGGTGCTATTATTAGCAAGGATTCTGTCCCGTTGAACACTTTTTGGTAGGGTCTTTGGTAGTCCTGTAATAGGCAATTGGCATTCAGTTAGTGGCTTTCGCTCTTAAACAGCCTGGAGAAACCTCCAGTGAGCAGGCTCTTGCTTTTCAGACTGTAATGCTCTTGTTCTCATCTCACTCTCATGCTTGAAAACCTGTGAAAACTGTTCTTTCATTTGTTTTATTCAAACCTGATTGCTGTTTACCATATTTCAGCTGAAATAGATAACTGAGCTCGAATCTGCTGTACGTGCACTTCTCCAGCAGCGAGCCGTGTCGGTACTGAAGCGAAGGCAAGATGAGCTGGAAACGGAATCTACTTATATGCAGCATCTGACAAGTTAGTATGAAGTTACCAGTTACTTTCTTACTGAAATCTCATTCTTTAAGTAGAAACACGCAGTTAATTCTTGGATTATGTTTTATTTTCATGTGTAATGTTTTCTCCCTCCCTGTTGTCAGTGGGCATACTGTACTAGATGTCCTAGTTGAAATCCTTACCGAAGTAGGACGCGTAGTATCACTTCTCCGTGGTAGAATAGTGAATATAGCATGACCAAATGCTCGGTCAGTTTTGAATTACTGATCTCAGTGGCTGTCTATCAGTACTTGAAAAGAGAAACTGAGTCAGTTTTCCAGTAGATATTAGGTTGTTTGGGACGCAGGCACTGTAGAACAGGAGGACAAAGAAGGATTGACTGATAACTGGCAGCAGCTTGAGAAGAGTGAGCTCGGGGATGTAGCCCTTTCTGGTTCTAACTGGTGTGCAGGTGGGGTGGGTGCAAAGCATGCAGACTCTGAGTGTGTGTGCACTCTGGGAAGCACAGCTGGAAGCGTCACCAGGAAGGGCAGAGAGGAAGGGTGGATCTGGGGTCCCTCCCTGTGCTCACTCAGGTGCTCACCTCCGGGTTCAGGCTGTGACCTGGCAATCCCCCTGCACGAGGGAGCAGCCACAGCTGTCCTACAGTTCACTGATAATATTGACTGTGCTTTACTCTGGACACTGTGAATTTTTCATCAGGAGGTTTTGTTTACTTTGGTTAGTTTCCAAATGAAGAGCAGAAGCAGAATCAGTGTTCTGCATTCACCTCTTTGTCTTGTTCCTGTCTTCTGGTAGCTGGGAATGGCAAACCAAGTAATGATGGACTGGAGAGTGATGAAAAGATGAAGCTTCTGAAAATGTGAGAGCGTTCACAAACAGCTGGTCACCACGAAGGCATGTCGAGTGATGAAGAACTGGCTCTGACAGAGGTGACTGAATTCCAGAAGAACAAAGGTTGGTCAGGATATGAGAGCAAAATTCCTCCCGTATTGAGAAGGATTTTCAAGGGAGAGTGAAGAAATACTCCTTTTGAATGGTACATCGTTTATTTTCTACAGCACAGAATTGATGCTTTCAAACAATTTTGACCGATGCCTTACGAAGAAGAGATAAGACTGTAGGCTTCTTTAGTTTAATCAGTTTTTTGTCCAAAGTTGGAATGTATCTGAAATTGAGATTTGAACTGCCTTAGTGAGCAGGTCACGAGGAGCTGGGAGAGGCACGATGCGTATTTGCTGAATAACAGAAGGAGGATTTTCCTGTCTGAGCTTTTAAGAGACATACAAAATATGAAATGTAATGGGAATTTAAATCTGTGCAGTTGTTCAAAACCGCAGAAGTCTTTTTGTGGTCTTCTGTATCTTTTTTTTTTTCCTGAAAAAGGCTTTGCCAGAGTGCAGGACGGGGGCATGCTGCTTGCAGGGAAGACTTCTGTAGCAGGAGCTTTGCCGTGGGTTATAGAGGCATTCCAGAGCTTGAGGTAAGTGTTCTTAACTAGAAGGAGGACATCTTTTCCTCTTGTCAGGTTGCTTGCATATGAATCACTTGCATCTTTATTAATGTGGAGCTGTTTGCTGACATTTTGACAACCCTACCCTCTGAAATCTAGCTTTACATTCAGTTTTAGCTTGCTGCTTTGGTCCATTCAGTGATTAGAATCCATGCAAAACTGTTAAATGAGAATCTTTTGGTCTCATTAGATATATTTTTGCATGGAGCTTTTTCTCTCAGTCCTGACAGCTGAACAACGAATGGGAATGATCTTTCAGCAGAATTCTACAGGCCTGAAAGAGATGCCCTGGTTCAGAGCTGTAGAAGGATTCAGCGATGCCAAAAAGCCGTCTGAATCAAAAAGAGATGATGATCCTGATGAAGAAGTTTTGCCTAGAGTGATTGAAAAAACTATCCTGCCGAAAATTACAGGTATATTAAGGTTGTCTTGGGAACGTTCGCTGCAGCTAGGTAATCAAACCTTAAATAAGTGGTAATGTAAAATTATGTTGATAGTTACAATTACTTGTTAAGGTTACTGCAGATGAAAGGTTTAGCTTTTTGAATGTTTGCTTCCTTGAAACTAGAGCAGATAGCCACTTGGATATCATGAATGAAATAATTCCTGTTTTTCAGCATTTGCCAAGAATGTGTGAGATCCTTTATCGACTTCACAGACTGAGAACCTTACACAGCTTTGTGATAACGTGTTTGAAAAACAAGTCCTGTCCAGAAGGGAATGCAGTCAGGCAAAACAGGTAAAGGCTGCTGTGGTAATGGGGAAGGAAGTTCTTGATACGGTGTATGCACTTCACTGTAAACATTCACTGTAACATACACTTAGCCCAGTTCTGGTTTTATTCTCATGCAAATCTGGGAGTTTATCCAGCATAAAGTAGGTGAAACTAAGTTGATGTTTAGGCCCTTAGCATGAAAAGAAATAATAACAAACGTTTATGCAGTCGCCACACTTGAATTCAGGAAGAAGCTTTAGATAAGATTCTGTTTGTATAGTAGCTGTGGTGTTTTGTTGTGGTTTTTTTAATAGAACTTTATAGCTGGTAAATACATTAATCTCGTTATCCAAGAGGATTTTATCAAAAAAAAAAAAAAAAAAAAAGAAAGATGGTTAAAGCTGAGACTTGCTCACAGGTCTGTAATGCAGTCGTTATCTTAGTGTCTATTATATACAGTGGCTCCTGCATTCAGCTGAGTTAGCATTTTACTTTTCCACATGAACAAAATAACTGCCTAAAATTGTTGTAAGTGGAAGGTGAGATCCTTTTCTTGTGAGGATGTGTTAATATTTTTCTTTTTTCTTTTTTTTTGACAGGATTTGATTAACACGGTTGTCCTGAGGATGAAGCAGTCTGTAGAGGAGGATGTCTTTATCCCTCTGTATCCGAAAAGGTAAGCTGTCCCTGGGAATTTATTTTTTTACTTTTTAAAAGTTTTATTTTTAGTCATAGAATCATAGGAACTGCTCAGGCTGGGAAAGACCTTAAAGACCACCAAGTCTACCTGCAACCTAACCTCTTTTTTTAGCCTTTGTTCTATTTTTCTGTACCTTTTCCCCAGAAGCGTGGGTGAAACATATTGTAGACATCCATGAGCAAATGGAACAAATGTGCCTTCTACTGTTTCATTGTAGGAATAGTTACCAAACATTGATGTTTATGAACTCATTCAGACAAGAGTGACTACGCAGTCAACTTAGTGCTTATTTGCTCCTTTAACTAAAAGCTTTCATAAATGGAAAGTTCTTAGTTTATGGGGCTCAGCCCAGAGTCTGGTTTTGTGATCTTAACTTGGAGTATCTGAGGGCTTGTGTTATTTGTGGTGGTCTGCTCCCCCTACTACTCCTGACTCCTCCTTTCTTTCCTGAAATAGTTGATATTGCTGATGCTTACTGCTGGACGCTCTTAGAGAGGGGATAACTGGTAAGAGTCTGGTAGGTGTGGGGTTAAGACACAGCTGGGAGAAGAGTGTTGCTAAGCTGATGCAGCATGTTTGTCTGGTTACAAGCAGTGCTGTTCTGCTGAGAATCCATTAAACACATACTCGAGTGCTTCCAACTGCTAATTCCATTGGGTATTGCAAGGAGTTTCAGTTAACAGCTGTTTCCTTAGACCTTTATTCTGGTTGTCACTGCTGAAAGAATCCCATAGTTGTAATTCATTGGTGTTTAGGAGATGAATTGTCTGTTTGTCTTACTTTCAGGTCAAGCAAAATCCTTATTTCCTCTTCCTCTTTTTCTGACCAGCACTGTGGAAGACAAATCATCTCCATGTTCAAAATTCCAAGGCAGACGGTTTTGGTCAGCTGTTGAGGTAAAGAAAAAGCACCGATCTTGTCTGTGAAAATCATTTTAGTTAAAAGTAGATTGTAGTCTTTGAGGAAATGTATCTTCAGTCAAATCTGATTCCTGAGAGCTTAATGACATTTTAATAGGAAGGTTAGCTATTTTCGTCAGTGAGCTGTTTATGCTCACCCACCTCTGATACGTAGTCAAGAGACTTTAATTTCATCATCTGTTCCTGCTAACCTTCCATGAGATCAGTCATTGGCACTCTGTGGATAGGTCTGTTTCCTCAGTATGTGCATACAGTGCCCATGTTGCTCTTGTAGAATAGAATCCCTGCATGTGCGTGTAAGCGTATTAGTATAGCTTTATTCAGTCTAAAGTGCTGAGTTATGTCTGATTAAGTGCTGAATATCTGAATGCCTGTGATTCAATTCCCTCTTAGATCCGTTTCCTCTATGAGTGTGTTTGGATTCGTACTACAGATGAGGTTTAGATGCAGGAAAACACATTAACATCCCAGTTCCCCTGCTGTGTGTGCTAACAAGGCCATGGTGACAGCTCTGCAGAGGCTTCCTGCTGCCATGTTGCACATTCCTGTAGAGAAATCAGGGAATTTGGGAATGTTGAGGACTTGCCATATTCACTCCTGGGGCAAGCTGTTGTGTAAGGGTTTGTCATGGACAGATGCAGAGAAGACAAGAGGGAGCTTAGTGCTGATACCTGGCAGACACGAAACAGACATAAGATTCTGGTATCACCTTCTGAGATTGTGTATTGCCTGACTTAAATGTCCTGTCAAATACATGCAAGTTCTAAAATGCGAGACCGGTGGTCTTTCACTGCAGATTGAAGTTTTCTCCTTTCAGTTTGTTTTCCATCCTCACTGTCAGGGTTCTCTTTAGAAGTGGTGATGTGCAGAACAGTTGAAAATGTGTTTGTGTTGGGTATCTTCTGACAGTTTGCCACTCTTTTTTTTCTGGAGTGAAGTCATGAATCTGTTTACCCCAGAGTAAGTAGTACTGCGGGTCATGCATTAAACTCTTTGGATCTGTTCAGCAGCTTATTAGTGTGACTTATCTGTGTTTGAGACTGCCATTGTGCAGCCCCTATTGGTGCTGTCTTTCAAAGCAGGTGATCATCTGCAGGCTGCCTATCGGGAATGTCCTCTAAACCTATGCCCAGAAATTGTATGGGAGAGTACTCACAAAGGGCTGGGCGAGAAGAGGACAGGAACTATTTTAATGAAGAAGTACAGTTGATGAGGTTTTGATGTTTGTGCCATCCTACAGTCTAACTTTCCTAGCAGCTCATGGAGTCAAAAGGAAGTGTCCTGCCAAGCACTCCAGAGAAGTATGCAGTAGTCGTGGGCTTTGCGACTGCTTTCTGACTGGTGACTGCTAAGATCACGTACTGTGTCTGTGTGGGTGAACTACCTTGAGGTTAACAGTTACCTTGACATTAACCATTCTGTGTTGAGGGGGAGACCAGCGATGTTCTTACGCTGGGCTTAAGTCTTTTTAAATAGTCATTTTTACAGTGATAACAGATAACTGAAGACAACTCTTGCTAACGAATAATACTGAGGTCAAGTACAAAAGAATCTTTTTGCTGCTAGTGGACCAATGGCTATCAACCTTACCTGTGTTATGAGGCTGGTGGCGTTTAATCCTATGTAGCATATGCAGTAGTGGTTGTTTTTTCATTCTGTCACAGATTCTCTCCAGTGTTCACTTAGAATTGGATCTCAATTGCTGTTGATCCCTGTTTCTTGCTGAGCTTGGTGTCTTTGTACACGTGCACACCTCTGGTGATCTTTGTACATGTGTACACCTTCAGATTTGACCACTGGCTTTTCTCTGAAAAAATAAAGCATAGTTGTTTTCTGTTCTTGGGTGTTAGCAAATTGTTAATGCAATTGGAAGGGTAACATGCTCTTTCTTTCCTTGGGAGGTGATGTGTGTATGTATGAGGGTACAGCTCATAGGCACATGTAAAATTAATCTACTTCAAAATATTATTTATGATCTGTAGTTTTTTAGTGACTAATTGGCAGTAAGCTTGGAGAGAATAAATCCTGTTTTTTGAGTACTGAGATTGGATGGACATGGTATCTTTTGAAGTTTAAAAAGGAGGTTCTAATGCACCCTCAGCCATCAGATATGCATGTTCTGTTTCTCCATTACTGCAGCTGCTCTCCAAGGTTCTCCTTTGGGATGGGACTGTACAGGAAGACACAGTCCTGTGGTGTGGGACTGAGCAAGCTGCTGAATCGTTGCCTTCTTCTGAACCTCTTCAACACACCACCTGGGCCAGAAAACATAGAGAAGTGTAAAGAGGTGAAAGGTCTTATTTCCATGGGGACAGATGTAGTCTGAAGTGTAATTATTTAACATTTGAAGTTGTTTTTTGTTTGTTTCTTTGTTTTTTGATGACCTTGGTGTATAAAAGAATTTCAAAGCAAGCATTGGTTCCTAGGCTTTAGGAATAACTGCTTAAAATGATGGTTTTGTTTTTTGAAGAGTAAACACTGCCAATAATAACTGAACTAGCCAAAAGGAGAAGTCTGTCAGAAGTGGTGTGACTTAGTTTTATTGAAAGCCTTTTTTTTTTTCTTTTTCTTTTCTTTCAGAATACTCTCTGGGTGAACAGGTGGTTGCATGCTTCCCAGAAAGGTGGTTCCAAAATCTTGGAAGTGGGTCAACTCTCCCCGAGTCAGTGAACTTCTGCCAGCATTTGGTTCAGTGAGCACGTATGCTTCACAGGAATAACCACAGGTAACAAACAACATGTTCTTTGGGATGCAGCACTTGCTCATATTCTTTATGTTAGTATTTCTTTTAGGGACGTGGCTCAACGGGCATGGTGGTGATGGGTTGACAGTTGGACTAGATGATCTTTGTGTTTTTTTCCAACCTTAATGATTCTATGATTCTTAAATTCCTCAAGCCTCATGCATTTAACACTTTCAGTGATGTACTTCCAACATCTACGTACAACTAAAGATGCAATCCATAATGTAAAATGGATCGCTTTTGCAGTACTAGTTCAGGCTAGTTTGAGGCTCTAGATGTTGGGTGCAGTTAATGGTCAGTGTAGCTCAAGGCACGTTTTAGCTTTATTGATTTTGAAGTCAGGTGTGAATGTGTTGCTATGTCAACTTGTTTTTGTAATAGTGATGAAACTGAAGAAGTTGTTCTCCTGTTGGTGAAAGTCAAGGCTCTGCGTATTGCTGAAGAGCTCACTGAAGAGTGCAAACGGGAACATCTTAAATCTGTGATCAGGAAATAAGGATTTCTTTGAAGCAGCAGTTCTTTTACTGAAACAAGCCTGATGCTCACTCTAAAAAAGTGGTAACGTTTAATGAGTGGACTGCCTACAGTTGTTTTACTGTGAAATATATTATATTTTTTTTCCAACTGTCTTCTGATGCCATCTACTCCTAGATAGAATCACAATGGTCAGTGTGAAGTGCAGGTGTTCTGAAATATATGACGAAGCCTCACTGCTTTGTTCTTTTGGGAAGGATGACTGCAGTAAGTGCCTGTAACGTTACCACTGCTGGTGAGCAGACAACTTCACAAGCTGTTTTCAGTACCACACCAAATCACTCTGACTCAGGAGTCACTGAACTCTAACTTATCTGTCCACTTAATGAGATAACTCTACCAAACTCACAGTGAGTTCTTCATAGCTTTTTGATCCCGACACAGAAGCAGGAATTCTGTAGTGCAGTGAGAAGTTTGATCTATGAACATCTACTGATGGTAAACGGGTGTTCAGGAAGGTAAGAAGTTGCACAGGAGAACGTCTTAACTACGCTTACTCTTCTCCAGAGTATGATTTGTAGTGGAGCTTTGTACTTGAGATACAGACTGGACTTTGTGCACAGACTTGGAGCTGTCACCCACCCTCATTTATCAGACGAGCAGAACAACAACTCCAGTTACCTTCTAGTAATTGGCTCTCTAAGGACATTTACCTTCTGCTTCCCTCTAAGACCCATTAAACCTCATTTCACCGTACCCATGTTGGATTTCTAATGTTGTGTAACTTCGTATATGTGCAGTAAATATTACTGCTGCAGAATAAAAAGGATGTTTTACTGTAGAAACAGCAGTGCGTCACAAATTCTGCTAAGTTTGCTATTGCCTGCTTCTCTAAAATGTTATGTATGGGTCTTCCATTTAACTCTTGGAGGCTTTTATTCCCTATGGTTTTTCTGTTGTTTTTTATTACAGAATATGTATTTTTGTAAACTATTTTAATTGTAAATAGCATTCATCAGTGTTATAGACAACAATGACTTTTAAAATAAAAGCAAAACCATTATTTTGAAAAGTAAAGATGTCTTTGTGTTAATGAGACTTTTAACGCTTTCAAGTCTTGAACACGACAGGAATGTTATGTGAAGTATGGAAAAAAACTGTGGCACTGCTGGCGCTTCATTATCTGCAGGATTTAGGAGTTCTGTTGTAAGTAATTGTGCACTTCTACTTTCCTGAGTGCAAAGAAAATACAACTGATGGGTAATCAGCTGAAGCATGTGATCTCCGTGCTTGCTTTTGTCTCCTCTGCTTCCTTATTCATGTGGAAAGTTGCTCCCAAAGAAATTAGTCTTGTGCTGCTATGAAATTGGAATAGGTTCTATCACGCTTTACCTCTGTAGAGGCTTCTTCCAGTGGCTGCAGACGTCACTTGTCATGACTGGTAAGCAGGGGAAGGCGATTTTTACTGGAGCTCAGAAGCCCCATCCCAGTTGAGTATCCTTTGAGAACCTACTGTGCCACTTTGTGGTGAACCTTGCACCCATTCACACAATCTGACTGGAGTAACAGCTAATCTGGCTTCATTCTTGCAAGCTGGTTTCAAAACGTTGGTATTACTGCTTTGTTGTCAGGTTACTATTGGTGCTTTATCAGATGTCATTTCAAAAGTGCCTTTACAGGACAGCTAAGCAGCACTTACTACTCAGATTGTCCAGCTGGGCTTCTGTACATCTGCTTCCCTGCCATAGCCCCCTTCTGAACATCTTGAAGTGAAGCATTTTCACAATTGGCCCCTGTCTACTTGGCAAAGGCAGAAGAAACAGTTATTTGGAAGTGACAACACAATAACTGCAAACCCCTTCTATTAGCTGTGATTTAGAAGGGAAGGCAGAAGCAGGGCTGAACACACTGTAACACCTGTTTTCAGGAATGGGACAGTTTAACATTCAGACAAGAACTGCTGAAATTTCACTGTCTTTTATTTGCATACGAAACTTGAAAACTGACAATTCTTACACTGAACTCAAAGCTGTTACTTGTTCAGGCTCTTCACTCGCTTCCCTCCATATTTTTTCCTCTATTTTGAAGTATTGTACTCTCGCAGCATATCGAATTCCAGCCAGGGCTGCTTCCACTTCTGTGCTTCCTTCATTTTTTTCTCGGGTAGCTCAAATTTTATTCCTTTTATGTTGTATTTCGGCCTCTCCCACCGTTTTGACCATGGTTGAGGTTTCATTCTGACCTGCAGCTAGAGGGAAAGATTTAAAAAAAGAAAAAAGGTATTAAAAGGTCAGAAGGTCAGAATTCTGACTGTGAAGCAAAGCAATGAGACAAGTGCTGCTTTAAGAGAAGAGAGCAGCCCGATCTGTCAGCAAACTAAGGGACTGCTGGACACCAGTGGGAGAAAAGGGATTTTGGGGCTGTGTGGCTGTTATGTTTGTTCATATACCTAAATAACACTGATTTATTACACCGTCCTTAAGTTGATATGCTGTTAACTCTCTTCTACGCTTCTAACTCTGTTACTTACTAAGGAAAGAAGAATAGGACAGCAGCCGTTCCTCCTTTTCCCTGTAAGCTAAGTTGGATAGCATTCTTTTACCAGTCTGCCAGACCTTCTGAGATGCAGATCTTGCTAACTGCTCCTTCCACCCCCACATCAGTAGCATTAAGTTTCCATAGCGCTGGCTGTTCTGTCTGCACAGTGTAATACAGAGGCATCTGCAGGCCGTTACTCCTTGCACGTCTCCTAAGTTACCTACTGAGGAAGGCAGGTACTTTGGTTATGAATGTTCTTTCCCACAGGAGTAGCATTAAGGTACCAGATTTTACATGCTTGTATCACCTTGATAACTACCACAACCTAAAAGCTGTTTAACAGCCTTCCAGGCCATTGTAGAATGGCCACTTGGAAGAGACTCACAAGGATCATAGGAGTTCAACCCCTGCCTCCCCATAAAACCAACCCCTGCCTCCACATAAAACCAGCCACACTATGTCTGAGAGTGGTGTCCAAAGGCTCCTTGAACTCTGGCATATTTGGGCCTGGGCAACCTGTTCTGTGCACGGTCAACCTCTGGTGCAGAAGCTTTTCCACCCTGACCCTTCCCTGATGCAGTCCTCCATCTGGCTCTGAAATGGAGCCCTGCAGAAACCCCAGGTGACTGCTCACCATCCTGATACAATCCCTGTATCAGTCAGAAAGTTAACTAAATTATCGCCTACGTTCCCACTAAAAAATTAAACTCCTGCCTTGTTTACAGGAATTTCTTCATGGTCTAAATGAGACACAGATGAAAAAAACACTTTTTTCATCACTTGATAGTAAAAGATAATAATTTTTTTCCTACTGTTTTTTACAAACAGCTGAAGAGAGCCTACAGGAGACACCACATTCAAGTGGTTATCTTGTGTTGGCAAAGCTTAAGGGGACTCTTAAAACTCTTTTCTGCTCCGATGAATTATACCGTGCCATAGAAATCTCCTTATGCTCTGGAGTTCAACTGTCTGGCAGCTAAGTTGAAGGCACGCTTCCTGACACAGTACTGGCCAGAGGGCCACTACCAACAGATTATTTGCATGGGGTCACTGTGTTTCAGACAGCATGGAGACTTGGCCTCAGAGCCAGGGAATGGCTTGAACACCTCCAGGGACAACAGTTCCACCACCTGCCTGGGCATTTCGAGAGGACATTTTTCCTAGTATCCAACCTGAACCTCCCCTGGCACAACTGAAGGCCATCACCTCTTGTCCTCCTGCTGCTCCTTGGGAGGAGAAGCTGACTCCCACCCAGACACAACCTCCTTTCAGGTAGTGGTGCAGAGAAATGAGGTTTCCTTTGAATCTCCTCCAGACTGAACAATCCCTGCTCCTTCAGACACTCCCATAATATTGTGCCCCAGATCCTTCACCACTCTGTTGCCCTTCTCTGGACGCGATCCAGGGCCCCAGTGCCTTTCTTGTAGTGAGGGGCCCAAAACTGAGCACAGTACTGGACGTGCAGTTCCACCAGTGCTGAGAACAGCCGGCAGATCGCTTCACCAGTCCTTCTGACTGCACTATTTCTGACACAGGCCAGGATGCTGCTGGCATTCTTGGCCACCTGGGCACACTGCTGGGTACGTGCAGCCAACTGTTGACCAATACCCCCAGTGTGCAACGTATCACATCGTCACTCTCCTCTCAGAGGCAGCACCGCCACTTTAAACACTGTGCCGCTTAAAGCAGTGCAGGTGGGTTTCGGAGACATGAAAAATGCTTAGCACAAGAGGAATTCCATTTCACAAACAGAAATACGTGCACTCAGCTCCCAGCTGACCTCGAGATGTGAGGCAAAGGCAGAGGCAGGGCCCGTGTCTCTGTCACCTTCCGACACGCACTTTTCGAGTACCAATGCCTCAGAGCCCTGAGGAATCTGAGGGCGGCCCCCACCGCGGCCTACCCCTTCTACCTCCTCTCCTCTCTCTGCTTCTGCTTGTCAATAATGACGGGCTTCGGGGAGGCTGGAATTCTGTGGGCTCTCCATCGCCGTTCATTCGACACATCGAGGAAGAAAACCACCCGGTGAAGATAAAACGCTCAGAAAAACACCGTTCTCAAAAGGCACCGTTCCCCACAGCCTCGCAGCTCAAACCCCCCGCAGGCGGCTGCCATAGTGACTACGAGTACTTCCGGTCCGCCGGCGCCAGAGCGCAGGGTGGCTACGGCAAGCTCGGAGGGCCAAAACTGCCCTCAGCGCGAAGCGGAGCTGTGTGTCGCTCTACTCCTAACCCCTTCTGAGCTCTGTTCATGATCTAGGTAACCCGCGGGGATTAACGCATAAATTATTATAAACCTTCCCTGGGAAGCTCCTAGAGAAGAAGAGTGAGTTAGGACAGGTAGGAGAATAGTTTCATGTTAGAGGTTTAAGAAAACAGCATTAAGTACTGAAGGTCCTCGGAGTACTTCATAGTCTCAGCTGGGTGATGTTATGCCCATGTAGCAAGAGATCTCAGATCAACATCCAAACAGGCAAGAAGGAAGAAGTGCGAGAAAAGCAGGAGTCCAATTCATAACTGAGGGACTCTGATCCTTGAAATCCTTCTGTTACTTGTGGCGGAGTACAAATATGAAGTGTGAAGATGACTCCAAATGTCTGTAGTTCTACTATGGTGATAAATTCAATAGCTCCCCATACACAAGGTACCAACTAAGTCCAATTGGTTGTGCTGGTCTGAAATAAAGCACCAGGCCGTACCATAATGAAACATATCCTTACTGAAAAGAGAATATCAGATGAGAGAGGTTTCAACATCAATTATTTGGTGCAGCCGTGAGGAGAAAGGCTTCAGGTTTGTTGTGACTCCTTCCGTAGTCTCCAAATATGTGTTTTGTACATTTTCACAAGTTGGGAAACTTTACACCATTCTGAATTAGCAACACACCCACTCCAAACCTGTCCCGTTATGAAGCAAAGCCCCCAGGATTTATATCTGTTTTGTAAACTGGGTGATTAAATGATGCCAAGTGTGGAACAAACTAAAAGGCTCGTCATTTTGGAAATTCTGCACAGCTGTTGTTAAACGCTTAATATGGAGACAGGAAGGATTTCACTTCTGAGATGCTTGATGCTGTGTTGCAAAACTGTGTTATATGATGTATGATATATATATGTGCCCTGTGCCTTCACCGTGATGAAAGCAAACTGTGCTTATTCTATGAGTAACCCCATCCGTTTCCATATAACACTCTTAGGGGAAACATCAGAAACCAACAACAAAAAAGGCATGAAGATCCATGTTATGCTGGGAAGATTCTCCAATTTGTATTTGATACTCTCTACACCAGTTTAGACAGATTTCTGTAGGTATAAATACATATATTGTTATGAATGTACAGGGAGGCAGTGTTCCCAAGTGGATAGAGCTCGAACTGGTCTCAGGGAAATAATGAATCTTTTCTCATTTCTGGCACAGCTTCTAGTGTGTTCAGTTCTGGGCCCCTCACTAGAAGGGGGACCCTGAAAGCCTGAAGTGTGTCCAGGGAAGAGCAAGGAAGCTGTGAGGTTAGTTGTGAAGACCTTCTCCCAGTGAGTGCTCAGCCGCTGGAGCGGGCTGCCCAGGGAGGTGATAGAGTTCCTGTCCCTGCAGGGTGTTCAAGGGACACTGGATGTTGTAGTGAGGGACGTGGCTTAGTGGGAAGGAAATGGTGGTGGTAGGTGGGTGTTTGGACTGGATGATCATGGAGGTCTTTTCCTACCTTGCTGATGCTATGATTGTAGGAAAGGCATCTGCTGGGTGAGTGCTTTGCTGGGTGAGCGTCTCCCCTGCTGGAAAGCAGGCAGCTGTGGTCTTTGCAGACAGCCACATCCACGGGGATTGGAGGCTTCTGAACCGGAACCTTGTCTTTCCCGTCTCGTGCCCGCTAAGTCACTGTTGTTTGAAAGCAGCACCTTCGCGGCAACCTTGATTTCTGCAGCCTTCTCCGAGCTTTGTGCCACGAGAGCTGTGCCGCTTCTCCCTGTGATGTGAGAGGGTCTGGAAGGCCCTGCAAGAAGTCTGGGTAGGTGATGGCAGTGTCTCTTCCTTTCCCCCCCAGTGCTGGACAAAGCGGGGAACGGGAAGTGGGGGACATCCGTCCCATAAGTCGTACTGCTTGAGAAATTGCGATTTCTTGCTGTAGAGAATGCACATGCACCCTGCACTTGTATCTGCACAAAGAGTCTTCTAAACATCACTGTCCGTGTTTCTCTTTGGCACTGGGATGGAGCTGTGTGGAACACAGACTTGGATGAATCTTCAGTCTGGTGCAGATGTCACTCTGACAGATGCAGTAGAGAGGCAAATTTCATCGGGCTGCATGCTTTTCTTTTTTCCTTTTGTTTCAGTCCTAACCGGGGAAGTGTAGAAGCATTACCCAGACAGACTGAGCATTTGTCACCTGGGCTTTCTACAGATGACATAGGCAGTGGAAGTCTAGCATCGCAAGCATCCGTGAGAGCCCTGCAAAAGAATGGTGAGAGTTACCCTGGCGGCCTCCTTTGGCAACCTCAGGTCTCTGTAAGCTCTCAAGCTGTGTCTCAAGCTGTAAGTCCTCCCGTGGTGCTGACTCAGCTCTCCCTGTCTTTGGTGCAGGAGAGCGTGTCTTGAACTCCTTCCTGTTTCCTGCCTATCATCTGCTCCCTGCTTTGCCCATGGCCCAGTGAGCCTTTTATTCCTCGCCCCCAGATTTGCACATGTGGATAGAGAGCATCTGCTTATGTGCGCTTCTTTTCTGCTTGTGGTGTCAGGCTGAGCGACAGCTCCCAGCCGAGCTTGTGGTGAGCGAGACACGGAGTAGGCTGGAGATGGAGTTCTCTGTGTCACTAAAGCATGAGCTTGATGGCTGCCGTGAGCCAAAGCAAGAGAGTTTGTGTGTTTGATTTCTGTGTTGGGCTGAGCGGGTAGAGCAGGGCAAGGGGGCTGATTTGGACGTGCTGCTTTCCCAATACGGTGCTGTTTGCGTGGCAGTGCTTCTGGCTGTTGCAAATTGTGTCAGATGTCAATGAATTCCTTGGAATCTGTTGAGTTGACTTGTGCAGCTTTCATTCTCCTAGCTGAACCCTTCCTGGCCACTTCTGTGCATAGCCATGGCCTTTGCTTCTTTCTTGCCTTTTTTTCTTGGTTGCGTTTGGCACTGTGCAAGCCGTGAATTGCCAGGGAAGAGCTGGAAGTGCTCTGGAGTTGTGTGTGACAAATTCCTAAGAAACAATGTGCAGCTTCAAAGCCCAAAGTTTGGAGAGATGAGAGATGCGCTGCCTGGTGCAGGACATGATGCGCTCTGCAAGGCGCTTTCCATGAAGACCTCAGCGCTCAAACTGCATCCAAAGCAACCCAATGCCCCGTGCTTGTTGTACCCGGAGGTATCGGTGCCAGGAGTTGCTGCTGTGTTTGCAGTGCCCTTGTGTCAGCAGGGTGATGTTCATGGCGTGCGATGCCCTCAGTCACTGAAAGCATCCTTGCAAATGTTCCTAGCGAGGGCCATGTTTCATTGACAGCATAGGTTGTCTTCTGGAAAATGAAAGAGTGGGCTTGTGTACCTTTAGATCATTTTAATTTCCCCCTGACCCCAGCGCACTTCATGTTTCCCTCCCATCCCACTTTCCAGTGAGATGGGGGAGAGAACTGTGGGGGAGGCAAAGGGAAGGTAGAACTCATGTGTTGAGAGAAATCTCTTTTCGAAGGTAGAGAAAAGGACAGAAGTAATGAATATCGATCTATCTATCTGTCTGTCTGTCTGTCTGTCTGTCTATATCTGTCTACCTCTATATGAATCTATATGAATGTATCTATCGAGTGATGTAGAAGCAGTGGCTCAGCACCTCCCAAGCAGTGGCCAATCAGAAGAAGAAAGCAAGATGAACTCTCATCGTGTTGCAACCTCTTTCCACTTGATGTCATCTGGTATGCAATATCCTTTTGGCCAGTTGACGTCAGCTGTCCTAATTCTGTTTCCTCCCAGCTTCTTGTGCCCTTTCCTGAGACGGCCTTGGTGCTCTCTCTCTACAACACTGCTTATCAGAAGGTGTAAACATCAGAGTGTTACCAGCGTTGTTTTCCTTGTCAAAGCCAATCATAGCATCATAGCAGACCCCCTGAAGAAAAATGCATCCACACTAAGACAGCCCCCCAGTGTCCACGCAGCGAGCCACATCAGGCTCCCGTGGAGCTGCAGACGGACGCATTTCCCTGGCAGCATTGGCCAGGGGTGCTGGGGAGGTTTTGGTGCTCAGCTTGGGCGTGGCGCTGCTGTGCCTGCTTTGTAGGTGTGTGAACAGAAGTGCTTTCCGCCCTTGTGTTCTGTCCCACAGCATTTGCCCCATGGTTGGTAGAAGAAAGAGCTGGTGGATTCAGCAGCAGTAGATTCTGTTGGTTTCCTTGGTTTATCCCAAGGCTGCTGTGAAGGGGAAGCCTGGTTGGCGTAGCAGTGAGCAGCAGCTAACAGGCTGTGCAGAGGAGGGCTTTGCAGAAGGAAGCAGGAGTGCCTGCGTCCATCTGTACCCTCGGATACGTTCTGGCGGTGAGGCAGCAGCTGTGGCCACAGTGACTGAATGCAGACTTGGCCTGGGGCCGCCACGTGGTGCTTCCTAGCCCTACCCTCCTGTATATGCCTGGCAAAGCACAGCCACCCTGCACCCAGGGCAAGTGTTTGTCTTAGTGTCATGTTTCATGCTGTCTTGTGAAGCTCAGGCACTGGGGGCAGCTTCCCCCCAAAGAAAAGGAGGAGGAAATGAGGTCGTCAGTGGAAGCCAAAAGGCAAAAATGTGCTTCGGGAAAGAAATTGGCAAAGCAGTCTGGTAGTAGTGCTGTGTTTCTCTTCCTTTATTTCCATCCAGGTGCAAGAGATGGCTGCTCTAAGCCGCCCGTGGATGCAAAGAAGGACCCTAGTGTGGATTTGCCATAGGCCCAGCAAGAGGCTCAACAGGACCAAGCGCCGTGTCCTGCACTTTGGTCCCGACAACCCCATGCCAGCTTCTCCAGGATTTGGCTGAGATAGAATTCCAACCACGCACTGATTTCTCGAACGCTGGGGTGCCCTTTTGGAATCCTGTGGCTCTTGTGACGTGGTCTTGCCTCCCCACCTTGTCCGTCCATGGTGGAGCAGCCGGGTGGCCCTTAGTGATGTCATAAGCGGCTAGAATGAGGGGAGGAGCAGCGCGTGCTGCTTCCCTTCATTGGAGCGCTTGAGCTCAGCGTGAGTACGTGGCTTGTTGCACTTGTGCACTGATTGAGTCCGTTCGTCTTCATCCCGTCTTGCGCAGCGCCTTGTAGGTAAGCTGAGACGGTGTGGGATAGACGGGTGGGCCGCGAGGCCTTGAGGACTGCTGGCTGGCGGAGCTCCTAGGATCATATTGTTTAGTCTTGACCGTCAGAGGCCATTTTCCCCCGGGCCATCCATTCCAAAGCCATCCATCAAGGTGGCATTTGTGCCAGGGTTCTTTCCCTGGTTCTTCCCTTTGCTCAATTGTGCAAGCTCACTGACCTGCTCTTTCTCCCTCCCGTCCCCACCCTCCGCCTGCTCCCTTGGTGCAGCTTTGCTCGTGGAAGATCAGAGCAAGTGACAAGGAACGGCTGCGGGTTCAAGGATCTGCTTCTCCCTTGTTCTGATCATCTTGCCAGGTACGTGCCACGTTTTGTCCCCCCCCATGGTTCAGCAGCCCGTGTTTAGTCGCACCGTGTGTAGTAACACAGCCTCGTCCAGCTTGGATGTGACACTGGAAAAAACATGTGGGTTTTCTCCACTTCCCTCCAGCTCAGCCCTCGGCAGGGTGCTGCCTGTAGTGCTGGGAGCAGCTAGTGTGAAGGAAGGCAATCCCTTAGGCAAAGAGCCCTAGCCGCACTCTGTGCAGAGCTGCAGAACATGAGCCAGGGGCACAAGCGCGCATGCTTTGGCTGTGTGAGTGTGCCCGACAGCTGTAGGGAGCACAGTGGGCATGCAGGCAGAGGAAATGCGTGGGCAAGGCTGCGGCCGGCGCTGGTGGTGAGGCTGCTGCTGGGAGCCGGGGGCTGGGGAGCAGCTCCAGCCCCAGCAGCGACACCTCTCCCTGGCCTGCTACTCTGCCTCTAAGCGTGCTGCGGGCAAATGCATCTGCTGCTTTGTGCCAGAGTCCCCATCTGCTAGCAGAGGGACAGCGACTTGGTCCAGTGCTGCGTATTGCAACGGCTGTCCCGTTTGAATAGAGTGCACATTGGTTGTTTCTAGAACAGCTGCCTCCCCAGTGGGCAACTGAGAGTAGTTCTGAAGAAGACTCTCAATCCAGTGCTGTGTGAACACAGGAAATGTGATTCTTTTCTGTTGCAGCTTGTCGCGCCTGCTGTGATGGGCATTGCGAGCAGCGAGATCAGACCGTGGGCCTGACCGGGCGTTGACGGAGGTACAGTGTGAAGTTCTGCTTGGTCTCTGTTCCCTGACTTGAGCCAGCAGAATGAGCCACAGTTGTGCTCTCCTGCTTTCAAGAGAGAGAGCATCCTTCCGGCTCTCCTCGGTGTCCTGAAGAGCTGCCTTAAAAGCTTCATTTCCTTGCTAGTGGCATCGAGATGGCACCCTGAAATCCTCCTTGTTTGTCCTCAGCTCCTCACCATGGCCTGTGCTCTCTGTTTCAGCCTAGAGCCAGGGGAAGCCCTTGCTGGTCCAGGAGGAGCCATCTCTTAATATTCCAGCTATTGCTGCTGGCCATGTTATTAAGAGATACGTTGCCCAGGCAGCGGATGAGCTCTCCTTGGAGGTAAGCAGATAAAGAAGGCGTTCCTTGTTGTCACGGACAGAAGAGTATACCGTGTGAATGCAATAGGAATATTCTCAGCACACCTTCAGAATGCCTTGTGAGGCGAAGCCCAGAAGATGCAGGTCCAGATAGGACTTGCACTGGGTTGGATGCAGGGAGGAGTTCAGCCATGTCTAAAATATCGTTTTGATTTGGCATGCTTGCACTGTATTCTGTCTGGTGAGTAAGGCAGTGGCTCTTGTACCTCCACGTTCAGCTTTCCAACAGGAAATGCCTGAAGAGCTGCCCCGGTGCGATTGCTCTCAATCTGTGCGCTCTTTGGCAGTGCAGAAGAATGGGTGTCATCTCAGCTGTGCTTTTCCTCCCAGCTGTGCTGAAGCTGGGATTGATGTTGCAATCTCTTGCAGGTGGGAGACCTGGTGTGCGTTCTTGCTATGCCAGCAAAAGGAGCTGAGCCCCTGGTGGAGAGGCAAGCGTGGCTTTCAGGTAGGCACGAGCTTCAGACTCCTGGGCACAATTGCAGTCAAGTGAGGAACGTCAGCTTTGAGCTGCTCGGCCTGCACAGGGTGGCTTCTGGACGTCAACAGCTTCCCTGTGTCGCTGTCAGAGGCCTTTCCCTTTGGCTCTGGGCTTGGGTGGAAACTGTCTCCTCATGTGACTTAGAAGCAAGAGCCTCTCGTGCTCAATCGGCAGTCAGGAGTTGACCATCTCTGTCCTTTGTACAAGCACGGAGAGACAGAGCCATCTTATGCTACCAGTCAATTGCTTTGTAGGTCTTCTGGCTGCAAATGTTGAATGAGGGTTACTTTTCTGCGGGCCATTCTTTCTTGGTTGAACAGTTGAGGCCTGAGAAATGCTGCATTCAGTATTCCATCCTGTCTTTTTGATCTTGTTCCAGGTTGGGTTTTTCCCCGGTGAGTGCGTGGAGCTCATTAACGGAAAAATTCCTGAGGCCCTCATCAATTCAGCGCCAAAGCCAGGTACGGATGTTACATGTGATGGCGCGGGGAAGTCAAATGGAGTCTTTTTCTGGGTGTGTTCTGTGTTGAATACCTCCTTGATCCATCCACGTTCTCCTCTGTGTTGATGATCCTTCCTGCATCCCACGGGGCGTAGGGCTGGCTGTTTTGTAGGCAGTGAGAATAGGGCT
Organism: Gallus gallus; assembly: GCF_016699485.2. NCBI lineage: Eukaryota > Metazoa > Chordata > Aves > Galliformes > Phasianidae > Gallus > Gallus gallus. The sequence continues at coordinate 77,177,357 of NC_052572.1, forward strand.
TGGGCAAATGCTCGAATCCTTGTAGAATGCAGTGTTGGCAATGTTCTTGCCGCTTTGACGTGCTCGGTAGCATGTGTTTCCGCTCAGCCTGGTCGCACTGAGCCCAACCTGAAATGAACTGGTTTCTTCCTTTTGTGTGCAGTGCCAAAGAAGCATGGCAAGCTCCCTCAGCTTCCTTCGTTCCTTTGTGAAGGCCCGCCCAAAGGAACCGAAGCAGCGGGAGATGGAGCTGGAGAAGGAGAAGGAAAGGGGTTGTTTGCTGTGACCTGGGAGAGCATCTTCTCCACTCTGGCCGTGATGGTAAGGAACAGCCCATTCCTGAGATGCTTCCTCCCTCTGTTGGGCATGTAAAGATGAAAGAAAGGGAGATCATCTCTAGCAAGGGGCAGGTTGATAGCGGTGGAGAAACGTGAAATGGGAGTTGATGGCTGAAATGGGAAGCTGAGGCTAATGCTCATAGGAGAGCCGGCACACCTGTATTTGCTTAAAGCCAAGGTGTAAGCCAATGCCACGCTAGCCTGAAACAAGGAAGCCTTTTGGCCCAAGAGAGTGTAGTGCGTCAGTTCCTAGCTCTTCTGGACATGAGGTCTCACGCCTCCATTCCGGTGGGCAGCTGTGATGGGACTTGTGGCTAGTGTCTCTGGCTTCCCCAGAATTACTTTCTGCAGGCTGCTTGGCAGGTCCTGGCATTTCTTGAAAGCCAAGAACACGTCCGTGTCCAGTTTTGTCCCGGCTCCTGCCTGCCTGCGACGTCTGCGACAGCCTTTTTTCTCCTCTAGGACGAGGAGAGGCAAGCAGTAGCCCGGCTGGGCTTAGTGGATGGAATGTGACAGGGGCAGCGGCTGAAGCAGGACTGAATCAGGAGCTCAGCTAAGCGCTGGCCCTTGTTCTGTAGTCCCTCCAGGTCGTGCAGAGCTGCGCTGAGTTCATTGAGCAGCACAGCGTGGTGCAGGGGATCTACCGCCTGTCCGGCGTGGCGTCCAAGATCCAGAAGCTGCGGTAAGAGTGCTTCTGGACTGTATGTTGTCTTTGCTTTGGAGTTGTTTTCGCTCTTTCTCCAAGCCCTCTGTTTTTGTGTCCTTCTCTCCAGCCATGACTTTGAGTCGGAGCAGATTCCGGAGCTCACCGTCCGGGACATTCACAGCGTCAGCTCCCTGTGCAAGATGTACTTCAGGGAGCTCCCGAGCCCTCTGCTGAGCGAGCAGCTGCATGGCAAGTTCTCGGTAAGCACAAGGCAATGGCCTTCATGTCCCTCATCGTGGCCTTTCCCATCCACACACACGCCTGCGCAAACCTTTTATTTGGTCTCTTTTCTGTTGAAGTTGGCGTTTTGAAGACGTCCAGTGGATGTCTCTATATACAACAAGCAGCTCGTGCTTCCGCACACTGCGTGCACCGTAACACCTGGTGTGTGCATCCTGCCATTGGAAATGTGGGAGATGGAGCAGCAGTGCCCTCTGCAGTCGTGAGGCCCTTTTCTGTTAGCCCCATACGCTTGATCGCATGATGTGTGTCTCACTCCCTTCCTGCTTTCTTCCAGGACGCTGTTTGTGCCTGGTACAGATGAGGAGCGGTTGCTCCGAGTGCAGGAGGTCATCCAGCAGCTGCCTGCACCTCACTACAGGTCAGAAAACTGCTGCCCTCAGTCTGGGAAGCTCAGCCCTGCTGCACTTCAGAGGGCGATGATGCGATGGCAGGCTTTGTGTCACGCTGGCAACGTGATGCCTGGTGTGTTTGAAGTGCTGGATGTCTGCGTGGGTGACTGGATTGGGTCAGCTCCTGGGCACGGGGCACGGCTGGTGCAGCTGATGGCTGCGGCTGTACTGTGCTGGGGCTTGGTGCTGCAGCGTGGCACTTGGGAAAGCTTGATCTACTTGCTAGAAGCAAGAATAAGCAGTGGCATTGAAGTGAGGTTTGTTTGGTGAATGTGAGCATGGCGTGCTCAGTGGTGCTGAAGGTTTGGCTCTTGCTCTTCCAGGACGCTGGAGTACCTGCTGAGACACTTGGCTTGTCTCGCTGGGAGCTGCTCCATCACAAACATGCCCGCTAAGAACTTAGCGATTGTATGGGCTCCCAACCTCTTCAGGTAAACTTCTTTTTCCACCTCAGCACAAGGCTTAGATCTGTTCTCCCCACGGGCACACTTTGGAGAGGAGGACAATTGTGCTCTCTTGGTTTTTGTCAGATGGGGCTGGTTGTGTCCTTGATCACCCGGGAGAATGTCTTCAGTGGCATCAGTGCTTGCCCACTGCACTGAAAGTCTCCAGAGCCAACTTGGACAGCCTTTGGCTGCCCAAATGCCCAAACGTGGGGAAACGATCTCGGGTCAATGACTTCTCCAATCTGCCTTTTCTACAGATCCCAGCAGAACGAGGCTGCCTGCGCCAGCGGAAGAGCTGCCTGCGTCGAACTGCAGAGGCAGTCGGATGTGGTGGAATTCCTCATCACCCACACCGACGTCCTCTTCTGCTCCAGCTCCACATCAGGCGTCGGAGATGGAGCAGGTGAGCGTCTTCCTGCATGAGCTTTGTCTTGATGAGACACCTTGATCAAATGCAGGCCTTCTCCAGGATTGTTGAGCTACGCTTTTGCTATCGAGGGGCCAGCAGGCTTGTGGGCTTTAGATGAGAATATGGCATCCTCTGTGGCTGGATGCGAGAATGTCCAAGCCCAAAGTTGAGCATGAGAAACCCGTCCTTGTCATGGTGATGTTTTGCGTGCAGGTGAAGCTTGATGAAAGGGTTTGACCTCCTCTTTTTCCAGTGGTTGGATAAGCAAGGCTGAGAGATTGTGCGGCACCTCCCCCAGAAGTGTGATGGCTGTGCCGCTGCTTTCTGATCCTCCGTCTTAGCTGTGGTCTTCTTCCAGGGTGCAGTTCTCCATCAGGTCCCAAGTCTGTGCAGGTGTTGTCTCCTGCCACCAAGCTGCTCCACCGTGGAGGAGCACAGGCACAGAGGGGAGGCCACAGCAGCTCTCCCGCTGTGGACAAGAGTCGAAACATGGACGTGGAAGAAGGCCCCGCAGATGCACAGGGGAAATTCCACACAATCATTGACTTTCCTCTGAAAGGTAAAGAGGACTTTCTTTTCCAGCAGCTTCCTATCAGACTTGCTTTGGGTGGGCTTTAGTGGTTTTTTTTCCACTATTGCTAGTGCCAAAACTTGCAGAAGCTACGTGACGCTAATGGGGCGTGTGGGGTGTATGAATGTCCCTCCTTTGGACTCTGAGGTTCAACTAACACGCAGTTGCCTGACGGGCTCAGTTTAGCCAGAGGGGGCCTTCTACTAATGTCAGAGTCAGAGATGCTTTTGAACTCCCTCTCTGGCTGCCGGTTCCTCAGCAAAAGCAGTTACGCCTGCCCGCTCAATCAAAGCCTCCCTTCGATGCTGTCCTGGACAGCTGTGCAGCCTCTGCTCGCAATGCTCTGCATCTGGGTGACATGGCTGAGGGGTAATGTAGCCAGCAAGACTCCCGGGCTGAGCTCTAGAAATGGAACGATTGTCAACCGTGTGAATCAGAGCGAGCTTCAAAGTTGTGTTTTCAGCAGGAAGCAGGCAGTGCTAGGAACAAGCAAGTGTTGGCAAGCGCGAGCAGGGCAGCTCTCCCTCACCCTGCACCATGCACAAGCCACACGCTCTCTTTTTCCCTCCAGCCAAGTCCACCCAGCAGGGTGGAGGAATCCCAGCATGCAGTTGGTGTTCCTGTTTCAGGCCCAGAAAACATCCTCTGTGGCCACAACGCACCTGCCAGCGCGATGCCAGGGAGCCCTCAGAAACCGAGGTGGTGGTCCTGCAGGTAAGGGTGCACATCCAGCTGTCAAAACCCTGTTGGCAGCGCCATCGAATTCATGCTGGAGTCCACACAAAAAGAGAAAGACAAACAACAAAAGCGCAACAGTTCCTTTCGAGACAGTGCTCCTCCTGTTGCTATTGTCCTATTGGCTTGTCCTGCTGCCAGTGCAGAAGCAAATCTCAAGAACCACTCTCATCATTCAGCTTGTGCAAGTTTGCCACTAACTGTTTGCCTGTGTATCTATCCTTCCTAGGTGAACCGAGCCCTCGTCCACGCAGAAGAGCCAGGAGCGTTATAGCGATGGTTCACTGTGTGCTGGTATCAATGGACAGCTGCTAGGAAGCACAAATCGCTGCAGCTCGGATGACAGCCTTCCATACAACATCAGTGAGGGGAATGAATGTGGTGATTCACGTGGAAGCCCTCATCTCTCTTGCTGTGCAGAAGACGCTGACTGAGCCTGCCAGAAACAGCGTCACCGAGCTGGACTGTGACGGGGCTACCATTGCAGTGCAGCCCAGCCCAAGCACAGCCCGAGGCGCCCGACAGCAGCAGCTCAATGCAGGAGCAGGTTCAGGTCAGCCAGGAGGAGCCGAGCCTGGTGGAGGGGGACGTAGAGAGGATGCGTCCCATGTGTCCACCAGACCTCTCACCAAAGCCCTCCTGGTTTGTGCACTTAAAAAGCACGCTGGAGGCTCACCGCCTTGACTGCCTTCTGATGCTTCATTCCAGGGATTGGGATGCGGCTACAGCAACAGCAGGCAGCTCATGTTGCAAGGCTATGGCTGTGGGCTGTGCGTGCAGCAGAGCTGCGGGTTTGTTCCCCATTTTGTCTGGTGTGGGATGCCTTGCAAGCGGGAGCTGTGCCCGTAGGTATGGTAGCAAAGATCTCTCCAGCATCCGGATGCTGTCATGATCATGGCCAGCTTCCTTGCCGGCTGTGGGCTTTGTGATGCTTGTTGGTGAAAGATGCCTCGGCTGGTCCCGCCAGCTCTCTCGTCTCTCCCGCCGTGTCATTCCTGGCTCCCAGCTACGAGCTGGCCCTGCAGAGCATCTGTCAGCCCTGTCAGCATCAGCATCAGCAGCGGCAGGAGGAGCTCCCCGTGAGCAGCATCTGCCCGTCCCTCCCCCGGGCTCTCATTGGTCAGCGGCAGCTCTGTCTCTCCCCCGGCGTCTCATTGGTCAGCGGCAGCTCCGTCCCTCCCCCGGCGTCTCATTGGTCAGCAGCAGCTCCGTACCTCCCCCGGCGTCTCATTGGTCCGCGGCATCTCTGTCCTCCCCCGGGCTCTCATTGGTCAGCGGCAGCTGTGTC